>NC_035434.2:27272419-27547294 GCF_002127325.2 Helianthus annuus | reverse complement strand
GTACCGTACAAATAGTGTCTCCAGATCTTAAGAGCGAAGACAACTGCACCCAACTCGAGATCATGAGTGGTGTAGTTCTTCTCATGTATCTTCAACTGCCTCGATGCGTATGCTATGACTTTGTTTCTTTGCATCAGGACGCAGCCAAGGCCTAGTTTAGATGCATCGTAATAAACGACGAAATCATCATTGCCCTCGGGCAAAGTTAGGACAGGCGCGTCGCAAAGTTTTTGTTTCAAAGTCAGAAATGCTTCCTCTTGTTTGACTCCCCAATCAAATGGCTTGTTCTTCTGAGTTAGAGCAGTTAGAGGAACTGCAATCTTTGAGAAGTTTTCAATGAAGCGGCGGTAATAACCCGCCAGACCAAGAAAAGAACGAACCTCAGTAGGGGTAGTAGGTGTATCCCAATCCTTGATCGCACTGATCTTGGAGGGATCTACATGAATACCTTGTTCGTTGACAATATGTCCCAAAAATTGAACCTCTTTAAGCCAGAATTCACACTTGGAGAATTTGGCGAAAAGTTGCTCTTTCTTTAGGAGTTCCAATGTAAGACGAAGATGTTGCTCATGATCAGCTCGCGTCTTAGAATATATCAAAATGTCATCGATGAAAACGATGATGAACTTATCCAAATAAGGTTTGCAGACCCTATTCATCAAGTCCATGAAAACAGCAGGAGCATTAGTCAAACCGAATGGCATGACTGTGAACTCATAATGCCCATAACGAGTACGGAACGCTGTCTTGGGAATATCTTCTTCATGCACACGGAGTTGATGATATCCAGATCGCAGATCAACCTTTGAAAAATAAGAAGCGCCTTGCAATTGATCAAAGAGATCATCAATGCGAGGTACGGGATATCGATTCTTGATGGTAAGCTTGTTAAGCTCACGATAATCGATACACATCCTAAAAGATCCATCCTTCTTCTTGACAAAAAGAACGGGAGCACCCCAAGGTGAAAAGCTAGGACGGATAAAACCTTTGTTGGAGAGTTCCTGCAGCTGCTTAGATAATTCTTGCATCTCAGACGGTGCAAGACGATATGGAGCTTTGGCAATGGGATTTGCACCAGGTACGAGATCAATACGGAACTCGACTTGGCGTGCTGGAGGTAGACCAGGTAACTCTTCAGGAAAGACTTCAGAATAATCCCGAACGACAGGAATATCTGAAATAGACTTACCCTTGCCTTTATCTGCTGTAACATGTGCTAAGAAAGCCACATAGTTCTTCCGTAGATACTTCCGTGCTTTAAAACAAGACATGAGTTTGAGACCACCGGCGGGCACATGTGTTTCACCCCAAAACAGTTTGGAAAACAGTAAATGTGGGGTTCAATGTACTCACCTGAGATTGCTTTGAAGTTCTTGTATAATAACCAGATAATGCTAGAGATCACGGAATATCAAACGGCACCTAATAGGTAGCTATATTAATATACCGGACCAAAATCGGAAGGATCTGAGAGTATGCGGGTTCGTAAACCAAACGAGTATGGAGACTCGTGTAATTTGGTTTAACAAAGCCTACATACTAAAATGAAACCTAACCTAAGTGCTTACGGCCCATTACGACCCGTTTAGGTAGCTTATGCTACCTTAACGCGTCGTTCGCGTAGAACGCGTTTGGAACGCCTAACATCGTGACCACAAGGTATAACCTCGGAAGGTTATAGCTATGGTCACCTAATGTGTTTGGTCGGATCCTAATGATCGACCAAATGGGTCGGGTTCGAAAGTATAAGCGATGGTTTAGATCGCTTACCTTACGACCCTATATAAGCACTATACTAAAAGTGACGAGCTAAGCATGTTAGAACATGCTTAAGTAAGTTTAGAAAACAGGTTTGGCATCAAAACAAACGGCTTTGATGCCCACGAGTAGTTTGGTTACAAAATACACAAGAAGGCGTATTTTGGCCGAAACTACGACTCGTCACTGAACCTAGATAACGTGGTAATCAGTAGGTATAGTCACTACGGACTATATCCATCGTGATCACGCTCACGTTATGAAGTTCCAATGAACTTCGTGTTGACCATAGGCTGGTCAACGCAGGAAGTCAAACAAAACGCTGACTTTCGGACTCGAAAAGCGAATAAAAGAACGAAAGAACACTTACGAAGGGTCCCTGAATGCTAATCTAGATCAAAATGGCTCAGGTATGAAACAAAGGTTCCAACTTAGAGCTTTAGATCAGATTTTGTGAGGTTTTAACCAAAAGGGGGGGTATTTATAGGAAAAGTAAAGCCGTTAGGATCGTTTCTTGAATATCGTGCCACGATCTTATGCGTACACTTGTCAAGTTGTTGTGGTAGCTCAAAATGACCCTATCTCTACAGATTGTGAAAGGGCATTGCCCTTTGGAGTGTTTGAAAGGCCAAATTTTGCAAGAAAACAAAGTTTCTTCAACTGAAGGGGCCATGCGACCCGCATCAGGATCAGACAAAACTCAGGCGGGCCGCCTGGGTATGTCTGATCTGCACATACTTTCAGAAATGGCAGTTTTGGTCCCTGTTGCATGTTTAAGCCATTTCCGACACTTCTAAGGCCCGTAAAGCCAACTTTAAGGCCCTAAAATGATGCCTAAACATTGTGGACATGAAACATGCTCAAAAATATGTCGGATGTTGGTTCGTTTGGCCGTACGATCGCGATGTTCAGTTAATTACGACGGAATGCGCATAAGCGCGAAAAACGATCCAAATGACGCGACGAATGGATTTTTCTCATGCCAAACACTAAGGCATGATATAAGGATGCTTACATAAATTTTTGGATGTCTGGATGTATTCAGAACGTAAGTTATGCGCGAAAGTGCAAACTTGTGCACTTTTTGACACTTTTAGCCCCTAAATGATCCAAAAGTTTGTTTTAGCATACCAAACCACTCAAAGCCTATTTCTAAGCTATGTAAAGGATATTTATGGTATGTTTAACTTATGGAAATGTTCCGGAATGTTTGTTATAGTTCAAATTGGCATACTTTCGCAGTCTGTCAAGTTTAGTCCCTGTAAGCGAATTAACTTGTTTTTGCCATACCAAAGCCTTCAAAACTTATTTCTAAGTTATGTAAAGGTTATTTAAGGTATGTTGAGTATATGCTGATGTTCCGGAGTATTTGTTGCATTAAACTGTGTACGTTTACGCACCAGTTTGCGTATAATTCTCCAGAAAGCGATGTAGAGTTTGAAATTGAACAAAAGTCAAAACATGAAAAATGTAAAACATAACCAAACAAACGTTGGGATAAAATAACATTGTTTTATTGATAACTGAACTGTTCACAATGATTACAAGCACAAATGTTACATTACTCTAAACAATATTTTGGCCCTATGCATGATAAATAATTCTGGAGCCCTATCTTAATAGTCAAAGTCTCAAAGTGGAAGATTGCAAACATGTGCACACTATCTTCATCTTTACATCTCTTTGTGTTCTAAAAACCATTTTTGTCTGTTTTTATCTCTCTATCAACATAATCTGTGTGATTTCTGTTTGTTTATTTGTTAATTTTAGAATAAAACCATTTTGTTTACCTGTTTATAACATCGGGTATACCCATTTTTCTTCCAAACCCATAAACGGACCCAATATATTTTGGTTTAACTGAAACACGAATCATCCTCCGTGTTATCCAAACCAAACTACCCTTAGGGTGAACGGGGCGCCCTCGGGGTGGCGTGCGGTGAGTGAGTTCCCCGCTCGGGAACACCACCGCCGACCCCTCGGGGAGGCTAAGCGAGCAATGGACTGCGGCATTGATTCACCGCACAAGTTTTCAAACTTTTTGAACGTTTGGCAACGGCTATGAGGTGAAAAAAAATCCAATTTTAACCTATAAATACCCTATTAAATCTAATTTTTACCACACAAATTTTCAATTTTATTCCTCTAAAATTCTTTCAAATACAACACAAAGCCAAACCGAGCAATGGAGAACCAACCCCGCGAAGCCAAGAAAAAGGTACGCGGCTCGCAACCATCTCGTGGTGGTTCGAGCGGTGCAAGTGCACAACCACAACCACTTTCGGATATACTACACAACCCCCATTTTTTTACCCACAACCTTCACACCCCTCCTTTTACAACACCCAACCACAACCCCCTTTCGGCTATTTCCAAAATTTGTTATCAATGGATCCTCAAGCCCCCGCCTTCGTCCCGTTTGGTTTTCGTTCCCTACAAGTTCCATCTCCACGAGAAAATATTGAACGACCTCTATCTATTTACGAGGACGAGGACGAGGAAGTAGTGCCCGAAACTCAAAATTTGGGCGACTATGAAGATGACACCGGCGACGATCAAGAAATGTGAAGGAAGACGCCGGCAACAAAGAAGATGACGCTCGGGGTAAAAAGGCAAAAATGGACCGCCAATCTTGGTCAAAATACCAAGAAGAGGCGTTGGCGAAGGCGTGGGTACATTGCTCTACCGACAAAAGGAAGGGCAATCAACAAACCCGCGACGGTTTTTGGCGTAGGATTTTAGATCATTATAACGCCACCTTTGGTGGAAGTAACCGGACCGTGCATCAAGTACGGTCTAAATGGCTACCGATGATGACGAAAATAAACCATTTCAACGGCCTATACCAACAAGCGGTAAAAATTATATTTTTTAACGTTGTATATTTTTTAAATTTGTTTACTAAGTTCATATGTTTTAAACACTTGTTATTTTATAATATGTAGGATCGCACACGAGATAGCGGGTGTGACGATCTCAACGTGATGAAAATCGCTTTAAAGGATTTTCAAAATAAATATCCGAGCGGTTTTCAACATGTCGAGGCATGGGAGGTCGTTCGAAAACACGACAAATGGGCCCAAGTCCCATTGTTGGGCGAGGAAGGGGAAGGTTCGGCACAAAAAAGAAAGTCCGTTGACACGGACCCTTCTATACCTTATATGAACGAAGACCCCTCACCACAAAGAACACAACGGCTAGACAAGCGTCAAGCGACATCATCCGAGGGCTCGGCTGAGTTGGCGGCACAATTCAAAGAGTACACCGCCATGAAAGAAGCGAAGCACGTTAGCTCTATGGAGGCGATTGAATTGAGGAAGAAAAGAGAGTCGGAGGCTCGCGATCTCATAACGGAACAACGCGAGACGATGAGAAACTACGCGCACGATCGAGATATGAAAACATTCTTCAAGCCGCACGACGATGCTCCGCTGGAAATGTTGCCATTCATCCTCGCCCGAAAGCGCGAGATCGCTAACAAGTACGGGTGGTCGTGCAATTTCTAAAATTTTTATGTAGTATTGCGATGTAATTTTTATTTTATTAAATGAAATATAATTTTTTATTTTATGTAAATCATGTTTTACTTTTTATAAAAATATTTTTTTAATTAAAAAAATAAAAAAACAAGTCCCCCAAGAGAGGTTGTGGGGGAGTTAAGTGGGGAGTTGACGTGGCGCGTGCTGATTGGCTGTGGGTAAGAGAGGTCACTCCCCACTTAGAGGAGTGCCCCTTAGACCACCCGTAGTAGGGCGGTATTTTTGAAAAAAAATTGAAAAAAAAAAACGTCCCCTCCCATTACACTAGGCGTTTTGGGGCATTATTTTTGAAAAAAATTGCTGCAGCGTTATATATAAAACGCCTACAATGGTTTGTGGAATGGTTGACTGGGTTTGACCCACCAATGAGAAACTAGTACCTTTTTTTTGTTTAATGATTGAAAGGGGCATTATTTGGGCATTATTCCCACTACGCCACTTTTGCAATAACGCCCCATGCTGACTGGACTGCCACGTGTCGAATAATGCTCCATGATGAGGGCATTATTTGGCTAAACCACTACACATGTCTTACACCCTTATTATTATGATTACTTTAGGGTCGGTTGCGCTAATTGGTTAGTGTCAATTTCGACACCCACAAAAGAAACACAATGATTCACAAGCAATTCTCTCTCAGACACACTTATTAAAGAATTACCAGCAATTCTTAAAGTTTACAATAAGATCTTTACATTTAGAAATAACAAAATAGGATATTTACGATTCAGTTACGTATAATTCTAAATTCGCATAATCCATAAGGTTTTAAGAAAAATTCTAAAGCGTATTGTGAGTCCTGTCGAATCTCTATGTTAGGTGTGTAAAGAGAAAAATCTTGTTCTTCTTGTGTTGTTGATGTTTCTGTTGGACCGTTTCCACTTTTCTTAGGAATTAGTCTAACCCCAATCCCATGCCATGGGTAAAGATAGACCTTTTTATCAATGTAAAACAAGACCTCTTTACGCGTCTCATCCCACCATTTAGTGTGTCTCAATGAGGCAAATGAAACATAAAGAACCACTGTTCTTGATTGTCCATCATCATCATCACTCCCCTCCCAAACCACATCATTATGAGAATCCATACCACTCATGACCTGCTCTATACTTATCATTGGTTGATCCGTGACCGAAAAGCAAGCATCTCTCACAACAACACACATTAAGAACCCAGAAAAGTTATTGAACCAATTATCCGGAAGTTCCAAGGTGTATCTATGCTTCCTAAGAAGAGGCGGTGTAAACTCCTTTGCAATCTTAAGACCTTCAAGTATAAGAACCATACAATGATTTTCAACAGCCTTTCCCTATTTATTTGACACAAAGTCATTATTATCATGAATTGAATATTGTGTGTGTCAGTGTGTGTATATGTAAAGCTTCAATTATTAATATTCAGAGAGAGACAGAGATACCTGAAGCATGGATTCTAGTAATTGGTCGCCATCATTTATACTTCTCACTCCCGAAAATGAAACTC
Organism: Helianthus annuus; assembly: GCF_002127325.2. NCBI lineage: Eukaryota > Viridiplantae > Streptophyta > Magnoliopsida > Asterales > Asteraceae > Helianthus > Helianthus annuus. The sequence continues at coordinate 27,540,512 of NC_035434.2, read as the reverse complement.
AGGTTGAGGGCTTTGAGCCTAGTAAGTTGTGAGAGGCAGAAATCTAATTTTGTAACATTATTATAACTTAGATCTAACTCTTCTAAGTTGAATATCTCGCCAATCTTAGATGGCATTGCTGCATCTGTCAACTCACAACCACTCACATTCAATTTCCGTAAATATGTGAACTGTGGGAACACGAACGGTGGCGTAATACATCTTCGACTATCAATATTTAACCAGGAGATACAAAAAAGATTGCCATCTTCCAGATAAATTAAGTCATTTAATGTGAACTTTTCCAGATGTCTTAATCCATCAAAGTTGGCTTTGGTCTTGTTGTGTATCATGCAAGTTTGCAGCGGAATAGTGATAAGTATTTGCAGCGGATTCATGTGAGGCCATTTGATTGTGATTAACACACAACAAGATGATTGAGTAAATAATGGACAATCTTATACGAAGAAATTGTCTTGGTGCCGGTAAAAGGTTCCCGGCAAACCATATATATACATATTACAGAAACGGTTATGTTGGCAGTTGAGATTGGCGGGAATAACCGCCATGTTTAGTGTCCTCTTACCAACCGACATACCCGTTCGTATAGAACGTTTCATAACAGACATATATCTAATAAGTTCTAGACATAAATATAGAAAATAATAATAATTATGTTTATAACACTAATACTCTCCCCTAAACATAATTCGGTTTAAGAGAATTCTTGAGCACACTCTTGTTTGCTTCAGTAACAGCTTTCTTTGCCCTTGAGAAGTCGAATCTTTTCCTTTGAAGTTTCTTGAGCCCATGCCAATCACTACCACCATAGGAAACATAATGATCCTTAGCCTCATCTTGTACCGTTCCAGAAACTCCTTGTAACCAGTCAACTCCTCCTATTTGACCTGCATATAAGGCATAGTGGCTGGCTTCTTTCTCAGTTGCTCTTGCACTCGATGAACACTCGGCAATCTCCTTTTCTCCATCACTCTTGCATTCTCTAGGGTCTTCTACCTTCACATCCTCCATTCGGTACGCCGTTTCTTGTGTTATCTTGACCTTGTAGTAGTATACAAGTACATCCAAATACATTGCATAAATCAGCCGCATGTATTCGCCATCTTCAAACTCGAACCCCGTATCTTTCGCTATCATTGCCCACATACCATCTTCTGTAACACGCCGGTGACCACCTTCTCGTTTTACTGCCATATAGAGATCCAACAAGCCTACTTTCCGATTGTTTGAAATGACTGCAGGCATCGGTCTAGATTGTATTTCTAACTTGACTTTAAGGAACCATTCTATCATCTTCTCAAATGCGATTTCAAGATAATGTTTGTATTTAAGAAAATAATCAACATCATCAAGCATATCTAACAGGGCCTTACAATCACTAAACTTATTGAACTTCATTGCTTGTAGAATTAGAATATTCCAATCCGGTTCACTCGCAGATAAGTTCAATTTCTCAAAATAATCATTCAGGAAATCTGTTTTATACTTCTCATGTTCATGCCCCTTCTCTATCACACTTTGTTTTTCTAATTCACCCAATTCCTCTTCCCTTGTCATTCCAGAATGACTGTTTCTCTTATTGTTTATGGGAATACTGAAGGTTGGGTATATTTTGCATCTATCTCCCATGAACTTTACCGTAAACCCCTGTGTGATTAACTGATCATAACTTAATACATTTCTGTCTATGTCCGTAGTGTATAATACACTTTGAATACGCATATTTTCAGATCCAGACACAACATCTACTACACCAATGCCTCGTATGAAAAAGAAATGGTTTTCTCCAGTCTTAGTTTCAACATGAGACATATTTTTGATTCTTTTAAACATGTCTATGTTATGACAGAAATGTCGTTTGAGAGATTTGCTAACATACCACATATCGGACCAATAGCCTCCATCGGTTCCTTCCAGAATGAACTCCAGTCGTTCTTCGTCTTGATGGTTGTTATCTTTCGCTGACCCTTCTTGAATTCCAGCGTTCACTGCTTGACGTAGTAATTGATTCTCTTCATCTTTTTCCTTTTCTTGACATGAAGATATTTGATGACCAGGCATATTGCAGTAGTAACAGCGACGTTCCATCCTTCTACGATCTCGTCTTTCTTCTGAACAGTGGGCACATGGCATCATTGAAGATGTTGGCCTGAGATTGTCGCTAATTGAAATACTGGCTCTGATACCACTTTGTATTGTATCATGCAAGTTTGCAGCGGAATAGTGATAAGTATTTGCAGCGGATTCATGTGAGGCCATTTGATTGTGATTAACACACAACAAGATGATTGAGTAAATAATGGACAATCTTATACGAAGAAATTGTCTTGGTGCCGGTAAAAGGTTCCCGGCAAACCATATATATACATATTACAGAAACGGTTATGTTGGCAGTTGAGATTGGCGGGAATAACCGTCATGTTTAGTGTCCTCTTACCAACCGACATACCCGTTCGTATAGAACGTTTCATAACAGACATATATCTGATAAGTTCTAGACATAAATACAGAAAATAATAATAATTATGTTTATAACACTAATAGGTCTTCTTTATACAACAGTGTCTCAACTCTACCGAAATAAGGTTGGCACATCGCTCACCAATTGATGAGAGTAGAGTATCTATCACCATAAACATCAAAGATAACTCTACTAAGCTTTCCATGTTTGATTCGACCTTTGGGAACTTCATCGTTGGGTAGGAAGAGTGGATTTTAAGAGTCTTAAGCTTTCCCATATGAACAATCTTAGGAACCATTCTTAGCTTCAAACAATGGGTTATACTTACGTATTCTAGACTTTTGTGATTTCCAAGTGATGGATGAATCTTTTTTAACCTTCTACAGTTATCGAGTATCAACTTTTCAAGGCATGGAAGTTGATCAAAATCTGGTGTGCTAAGTAGATACCACATGTTACTAAGCAGCAGCACTTTCAAATTTGGTAGATGCTGAATAATGTATAAAAGAATAGATAAGTTAATATCATAACTTAATGGAACTAGTATGATACAGTTAAGATCGCATAACTCAATGGCAGAAATGGACAAAGAAACGGTTTGTACAACACCATGATTAAGCGTTGTATTAATACATTAGACCATGTGTAGTGGTAATTTCCCTATCCTTGGGCGTTTTGCGACATGTGGCAGCCCAGTCAGTAACGGGGCATTATGGGGATGTTTTCTAAAATGGGTGTAATAGAGATGTGGGGCATTATGTTAAAAGGGGTTTAATAGAATTAAATAAAAAAAACTTGTTGGATCAGTTCTGTTTAAACATGATGGAAAACATGAAAACATACCTGTCACCGCAGATAGTGCAGTGGAGAATCCAGTGAGAGAAGACGACATGGAGTTCGACATCTTTGTCAAGGTGATCTGGTTCCTCCTTAGGGTGCTGACTGATGATGGTGACTAAGAAAACCGAAAAGGGTATCGGCTATAGGAGAGGAGGTCGAACGTAATGATGTTATGCTTATGGGGGTATCTCTAATTGTGTAACTGTCTAACCCCTTAACCTCCACATAAGTCTCCTTATATAAGCACACAGGAGGAAACCTAATTAGTTAATAAGGGTAATATGGTCCATCAACAATTACCAACTAATTATTTAATAGGTTATTATATATTTTGATCTATATTATGTAAATGATTATAATGGCTATAGATTAAATATTAATACATAATATATTTAATCTTACATTCTCCCACTTAGCCGAGTAATCATTTACTATGAGTATTAGATAAGCCTGATCAGGAGTGAACACTCATTTTAGCCTTAAACAAGTACTATAGCAGAGAAATACAGCCGTTGAATCATTATGCGACTCAGGACCCCCATTAATCATACTATAGCCTTAATTTAAAACCTAATCGTCATGATCAAAATACGCATAAGCCATTTGTTTGATTTGTAACTTTATTTGTCTATATGCCATTATATCGGTTGAACATATTCTAACAGACATACAAAATCAAACTGAGGAAATTTCATTAACATAAAACATAAGCTAGTACAATATGCTAAACAAGGTCTTTACTAAATCCTATATTCCGAACATGTTCTTCGTAAACCTTAGGAGGGAGACCTTTAGTCATCGGATCCGCAAGCATATCTTTTGTACTAATATACTCGATACAAAGATTATTTTCCTCAACTCGTTCACGTACAAACAGATATTTTGTATCGAGATATAAACCAGCTCCAGTCGAACTGTTACTGTTCGAGAAACTAACGGCAGCTGAATTATCACAGTAAAGCTTCAATGGTCTAGAAATGGAATTAACAATTTTGAGTCCAGTGACCAGATTTCTAAGCAACATTCCATGACAGGTTGCGTTATAAACAGCAATGTACTCTGCCATCATTGTGGAAGTTGTGGTCAACTGTTGTTTATGACTCTTCCATGAGATAGGGCCGCCTGCTAACATAAAGATATAGCTCGAAGTGGATTTCTTGTCATCTTTGCATTTGGCAAAGTCAGAATCAGAATAGCCCACCACTTCTAAATGATCACTTCTTCTATAAGTCAGTTTATAGTCTTTCGTCCCTTGCAGATATCGAAGTACCTTCTTAGCTTTTTCCAGTGATCTAGGCCAGGATTAGTCTGATAACGGCCTAGCATTCCAGCAATATAAGCGATATCTGGGCGAGTACAGACTTGAGCATACATCAAGCTCCCGACTACTGACGCATAAGGTATCTGGCTCATTTGCTCCTTCTCAACCTCTGTTATCGGAAACTAGAATGAACCGAAAACATCTCCCTTAACTACTGGAGCGACGGAGGGTTTGCACTGTTGCATGTTGTAACGTGTGAGGACACGATCTATGTAAGCCCTTTGGGACAATCCTAAGATCCCTTTGTTTCTATCTCGGTGGATTTCGATGCCAATGACGTAAGAAGCATCTCCGAGATCCTTCATGTCGAAGTTATGCGAGAGTAACCGCTTCGACTCATGCAACATGTCTAAACTATTACTTGCCAATAGAATATCATCTACGTAAAGGACAAGTATAGTAAAGTTACTCCCACTCATCTTGAGGTAGGTGCATTGATCCACTTGATTCTTCATAAAACCTTGCTTCTTCATGACTTTATCAAACTTGAGGTACCACCGACGTGATGCTTGTTTTAACCCGTAAATGGATTTCTTCAACTTACAGACTAGATGCTCCTGACCTTCAGGTTTAAAGCCTTCAGGTTGTTTCATGTAAACATCTTCGTCCAAGTCTCCGTTAAGGAAAGCGGTTTTAACGTCCATCTGATGCAGCTCTAAATCGAAATGAGCTACTAGGGCCATGACGATCCTTAATGAATCTTTACAAGAGACAGGTGAAAATGTCTCTTGATAATCAATTCCCTCTTTCTGAGTGTTGCCCTTTGCAACCATTCTCGCTTTGTAGCGTTCAACGTTCCCATTCGGATCCAGTTTTGTTTTGAACACCCATTTACATCCTACGGGTTTGACTCCGTTGGGTAATTCTACCAAATCCCAAACGTCATTTTTCTTCATGGATTCAAGCTCATCAATCATTGCTTTAATCCATTCAGAAGACTGATCACTGCTAATGGCTTCATTGTAAGAGATAGGATCATTGAGCTTTCCGGGATCCATTTCAGTCAGGTAGGTAACATAATCATCCCAATTAGTAGGCCTTCTTTGCCTAGATGACCTCCTGAGTGGATTATCGGGTTCAGCGTTGTCTTGGTTATGAGCGTTTGATGTGCCTTCGTCATGAGGTATAATGGGTTCTGATTGTAGAGGTGAATTTGGAGTTGGTGCAGTAGCTTCAGGTGCAGTAGTTGCATTGGGTACAAGAGGAGTAATCGGAGTAATGGTAAGCGACGAATCTCCCCCCCACCCCCGCGTCTTGTACTTCTTGCAATTCTTCGTAAGGGTTGGTACTGCTCCTACTGACCTTGAAATCCTCTAGGAACGCGGCATGCTTGGTTTCAACAATACGGGTGACATGGGAAGGACAATAGAAACGATAACCCTTTGAGTTCTCAGTATACCCGATAAAGAAACAGGTAACTGTTTTAGGGTCAAGTTTCCTTAGGAAAGGATTGTAAAGTTTTGCTTCAGCAATGCAGCCCCATACTTTCATATATTTAAGACTCGGTTTCCTTCCTGTCCAAAGTTCATAAGAAGTTTTAGGGACAGACTTAGAAGGAACCCTATTGAGTATATGAACAGCTGCTTTTAATGCTTCAGTCCAGAGAAATAATGGTAAATTAGTGTTGGCTAACATACTGCGCACCATGTTCATGAGGGTACGGTTTCTTCTTTCAGCGAGACCGTTCTGCTGAGGTGTACCGGCATGGTGTATTGGTTCACAATCCCCTGGCCTTTAAAAAACTCTTAAAATGGACCAGGAGCTTGACCCACATCAGTATGTCTTCCATAATATTCACCGCCTCTATCAGATCTCACAACTTTAATCTGACGATCTAATTGCTTTTCAACTTCAGCCTTATAATCTTTAAAAGTTGTAAGAGATTCAGATTTCTCCTTAATAAGATACAAGTACATGTAACGAGAATAATCGTCAATGAAAGTGATTAATGAAGTATGTCCTATTATGCCAGCGATTTGGTAGGGACCACTAATGTCAGTGTGAATGAGTTCTAATAAATTAGAGCTCCTAGTGGCACCTTTCTTATTCGCTAATGTCATTTTACCTTTAAGACATTTGACACATGTTCCAAAATCAGAGAAATCGATAGGAGGTAAGACTTCATCCTTTATGAGACGATTTAATCGTTCTTTTGAAATGTGGCCTAAACGCTGATGCTACAACATGGATGAAGTCTTTAAGTCTCGTTTCTCTTCCATCTTTGTGAGTGATTCATTAATGTTATATGACAACAAAGATTTGGAAAAGCCATCATCTAGTTCTAATCTATAGAGACCACCATCCAGAACACCAGTACCATAAAGAACAGAATCATAGAGGATAGAGAGTTTGCGATGACCATGGGAAACAATAAAACTGTCCATGTCTAACTTTGGTCCTGATACAAGGTTCCGAGTTACCTCAGGAACATATAAGGTATCATAAAGTTTAATACATAAACCAGTTTTCATAACTAATTGTAATGTTCCAATGGCCTTCACTTCTAATTCTCGATCATCCCCAACCTTAAGCGTTCTTTGGTTTCTTTCCAGCTTCCGGATTGAAAGGAATCCCTGAGTTGAATTGGTAACATGAACCATAGAACCGGAATCAAACCACCAAGAATTAGCAGGAACACTTAAATTATAGGACTCAAGTATCATAAAATAATCATTACCTTTCTTAGCCAGCCACTCCTTAAAGTCAGGGCATTCCTTCTGCATGTGTCCTGTCTTTTTACAGAACTTGCAGCGGATACTGCCTAAGGAGTTCTTAGAGCTGGAAGGTGCACTTGTATTAGGATTAGGCCTTTGGACTTTTGAAGCATTCTTCCTCTGATGATTGTTCTTCCGTTTCTTAGAGTTGGAGGTGGTGAAGTTGGCAACATCAGTAGTGCGATCCATCCTCAAGCGCTCTTCCTCCTGTACGCACATAGCGACCAGCTCACTCATCGTCCATTTTTCCTTCTGAGTGTTGTAATTGATCTTAAATGCTTCAAAGGACGAAGGAAGCGAAGTGATGATAAAATGAACGAGGAAACCATCACTGATATCCATTTCCAGCCCCTTCAGCTTATTGGCCATGTCATTCATCATCATGATGTGCTCGCGAATGCCACTCCTCCCATCATACTTAGTTGTCACCAGCTTGAGGATAAGGGTACTAGCGTGTCCTTTAGACGTCCCTTTGAACTGCGCCTCCACATGTTCCAAGTAGGTTTTAGCATCTTCAGAATCAGGAATAGCTCCCCTGATTGCATTGCTTATGGACTGCTTCATAAACATGAGAGACATGCGGTTACACCTAGTCCACTTTTCATGAGTTAACTGCTCAGCAGCAGTACTTTGAGTGGTAAGGTCCGCTGGCTTATTCTCTCTTAAAGCATAATCAAAATCCAGCAATCCAAGTGTAAGCATGAGAGCATCCTTCCATGCAGCATAGTTATCACCGGTCAAAGGTGGAATCCCGCAATTGGGCGCTAATAGTGGAAATAAGATGAGTAAATTATGATACTAAGGAAGAAGTCCTAATGTGATCTAAGGGCACGTTAAACTAAGGCAGGCATAAATAATGACCATTTTACGTTATGAAGCTGTGATATTGTCTATTACTAACATCAAAATAATAGACTTAGTTAAAATTCTACTTAAACGAAGACAAAACAGCTTTGGCCAGAAGTATAATCATTTAAGCATATGTGCAAAGTGGTTGTAACAAATCAGCTTTGGCCAGAAATTGAGACAATCACTTTAGTTATGCACTTGTTAAGTATGCAATCTATGAAGGAATTAGATCAGCTTTGGCCAGATATTAATACATTCATGTTTATGATGCACACTTAACTTGGCTTTCGTAATACTTGGATGATAAGTAGATGTATCAAATCAGCTTTGGCCAGAAATTGATACATCAGAAGCTCATTCAAGTTTAGCCATCTTGGTTTTGCAAAACATTATCTGATTCTGATTAATTAACTAAATAATTACAAAACCAATCATTTAATAGCAAACCACCCGTTAGCGCGGATCGAACTGAGTTATGAGATCTCGAGTCAGTTATGAGGTCTCGAGTCGCAACCTTGTTGTCACAAGTCGGAACCATGGTCTCGACTACTATATCTTATGAGATCTCGAGTCATGATGAGGTCTCGAGTCGCAACCTTATGTCTTGAGTCAAGACCTTTGTCTCGATTTGTAGACTTTTGAGGCCTTATGATTTCGAGTCGAGACCTTATGGTCTCGAGTCGAGACCTTATGGTCTCGAGTCGAGACTGATGGTCTCGAGTCATAATCTGATGATCTCGAAGCTTCCTGTTAACAGCTGTGAATGTGAAAGCATAACTGAAAATTCGAATTCTAAGGGATTATGAGATATTATTTCTTGTTTTAAGATGATCTAATTTTATCAACATATTTCGAAAATTATAACTGTTTATCTAATAACAGTTTTCGAATAAACTTAAAAGATAAAATTGAATCAAACATGGAAAAAAACACTCATTAATCCTAAAACATTCCAAAACATAATAGAATTTTCGAATTTTTCTAAGAACATGATGAACCCTAAAAAACATAAAACATAAATTCTGGAACCCGAAACCTGAATTTTAATAGTTTTTCTAAACATATTTCGGTTAAAACATAACCCAGTTGAAATCGAGTGAACATATAATTAATCCTTTTTCCCAAAAACAGAGATCTCGAGTCGATCTTCATGACTCGAAACCGGCTATCACCGTTTTAAAGTTACAAAAAATCCGTTTTCCAAGTTTCAATCCCAGAATTATGGATACGAAAACAGAACTGACTAATCAACATATGCTCTGATACCACATGTTGGATCAGTTCTGTTTAAACATGATGGAAAACATGAAAACATACCTGTCACCGCAGACAGTGCAGTGGAGAATCTAGTGAGAGAAGACGACATGGAGTTCGACATCTTTGTCAAGGTGATCTGGTTCCTCCTTAGGGTGCTGACTGATGATGGTGACTAAGAAAACCGAAAAGGGTATCGGCTATAGGAGAGGAGGTCGAACGTAATGATGTTATGCTTATGGGGTATCTCTAATTGTGTAACTGTCTAACCCCTTAACCTCCACATAAGTCTCCTTATATAAGCACCCAGGAGGAAACCTAATTAGTTAATAAGGGTAATATGGTCCATCAACAATTACCAACTAATTATTTAATAGGTTATTATATATTTTGATCTATATTATGTAAATGATTATAATGGCTATAGATTAAATATTAATACATAATATATTTAATCTTACAAAACTATCAAACAATGTTATTGGATAAAAACCATAAAAAAGGTGATTGGTCAACACAAAAGGAGCTTGGGCGTGAAAAAAACAACGCCAATCCAAATGTTGTTGAAAAAAATGCCATGGGGGGGGGAGTTGGGCATTGTGGGGCGTTTTTTAAGGGGAAAACGCCCAAAAAACCCCCACTACGCATGGCCTTAGAGTAAAGTATTAGACGGTAATTCATGTTAGTTTTTTAAGTATTGGGCTGCATAGGTAAATATTATTATTATTATTATTATTATTATTATTATTATTATTATTATTATTATTATTATTATTATTATTATTATTATTATTATTATTATGTTAATACACTATTTATAATGTAACTGGACCAAAATACCTCCCTTCCTCACACAGGTTTAAAACCTACATATCCCTCGCTCATCATTCTGTAAAAATAATTCCAGATTGTGTATAATTCACGTTCAATTCCTTTCTCTCACTCTCTATTTTTCATATTTCAATCCAATCATTTATCAAAATGTTGTTGCTTGTGATTCTGTTTGTGTCAATCATGAATCCTATGAAAAATCCCAATGATTCTGGGAACCATTGTGCTAACATAAAGTTACAGTCTACATTAGTCATTTATAATCCATGAATTTTATATGCTAAATACCAATTGATATACCTTGTAACCCTTCCAAAGTTTCTTTTGCAAGTTGTATTGAAGTTTTAAAGTAACAAGCTTCATTGGTTTGAAACTGTTTGGGAATGGACTTCTAGGATACCCCTTCCATTCTATATAGCACAACTCATTTGAAAGAAAACTAGGCGCTTCGGTATTCTCATCAATGTTATCCTGTGTAGTCAGTACTGCTTTAAGGTACCTTAGGTTCTTCATATTTGAAACATTCTGGAAGAAGAGTGATAAATAACCATCATGAGGATATAAATATTCTATCTCTTTGATCTTATCATTTTCCTGCAAGTAGGAGAAAAAATTGTTAAGACTGGATTCACATATTCTATCAGTATACAAATGTGCATTAGTAAATACAACATATAATGTATATTTTTTGAAAAGTTAATTAGCTTTACCATTACCATTGTTGTTCCCTGAGATGCATGTTTTCTATTTCATCACATTTCCAAACTCGACTATGCTTTTCAGGATCATTAGGATGTTCGTGTCTAACAATGTAATGACCCATTTCTTGAATGAGATCATGCATAATAAACCTACCATTCACAATAGTTATTAGAGCTTTTTGTCTCAACGCTGTTATGTCTATACCAATACCGGGACCATAACCACAGGCTTCAAATACCTCCATTGCATGAAGCATGCTTACCCACCTGAAGAAGCATGTGATATCTAAGAATAACTGTTTCTCCGAAGGTTTAAGCCCATCATAACTAATTTTGAGGATTTCCACAATTTCATATCTGGTTTTTCTTTCAGTCTAGCCAAGGTACACCTCCGCTCCTCCTCGTTTTTGCCACATAGAAAAGAACCTCTAACTTTGAGGGCTAATGGGAGCCCAACAGCATAAGAAACCACACTTAGTGAAAGTGAATCATAATCTTTTACAGGCTTGTTTTTGTTATATGCTCTTTTATTAAAAAGTTGAATAGCTTCTTCAGGTGATAACAATGTGACAGGACATACTTGGACTTCCTTGTGGCTTATTAGCAATTCTTTATTTCTTGTTGTGATTATGATTCGGCTACCATTGCCAAACCAATCATGCGATCCGGCTAAAGCATCTAGTTGGTCAATGTGATCGACATCGTCAAGAATTATTAAAAAATTGCTTTGACTTAACCTACTTCTTATAATGTGCTTTCCTTGTGCAACACTCTGCAACCTAGTCTCTATTTTCAAAAGACACGATAGAATATTTTCTTGCAATGTTTTTAAACCACATTTGGCCGATTCCTCTCGAATAGTTTCAACAATACAATGACCTTGAAAATGACAAGAGATTCTCATACAAAGAGAAGTTGCAAGAGTAGTCTTACCACTTCCCCCAACCCCCCATATCCCAACCATGGGGTTGAGTAAATTCTTTTATTCACCATACAAGACATTAGTTGTTATCTGACATTGGTTTGACAAAGACATTATTGGTGGTTTATTTGGTAAGTGATTTAAATAACGAGGCATGTGTAATATGATAAAAGCATGGTGGATACGCCGCTGGTACTTCCTATATATAAGTGCTTTTATGATATTACATATCGTAGCGTTATCTAAACCACTTTGACAAAAATAAAGACAGGATACATTTTACTTATTTTCACAAGACATCGTTTTACAAACGACATATCTTATACAAGCTCATTTTTACTTGGTTATTTGTTTAACCATACATTTTTCTTTTATAACATCTGATTTCCTTTTTGAATTTCATAAGATTTTATAAAAGAAAACGTTTAACAAAGATTCATGACTATCTTTTGTTTAAACACTTCTTTTTACTTACAAGTCATGAATCCTATAACAACAAAACCTATGTATCTCGCAGGCATTTTTATGCTGACATACCTATTTTCACATGTGTTTCAGAAGCTATTGCATGATGATGTTCGTGACACACCTAGGCGGACTTGGGCCTTAGTGACTTAAAACTATGAAAGACAGTTTAATTTATGTTATGTTTCTGTAAATTTTTATCAATGTAAACATTTTAATTCAATAAAACTGAACTTAAATTACCATGTGTTGTGAAACAATGATTCTGTTATGACACTCCCCGATGTTTCTGCCGTGATTTGTTGTTTTACGCGGTCGGGGTGTGACACCAATAACTATCATCATTCCTAAGAACGGACAAGAATGCACTTTGTAATCAATACAAGTAAATCCTAACCAAGATAACGCATAAGTGCACAAATTCATTTCACAAAGTCATAACTTTATCATCGTTTGACAATTTGCAAATCCAATTCAAATACACGACAATTATCAAAGGTGTTCAAAATCAAAACACAATTTGTCAGACAAGTCAAAACTAAACACAAATCGAAACACTAGATAATACAACTACCTACACCGGGGTGAAACCAAGGTGATTAGCCGCTCATGGTTGAAGGAACTTGATCACCGGATGACGAAAGCTTGAATCCCGACATCTTGAAGCTTGATTATGGAAATAAATGGTGATTAGGATTTGTGGTGAGTAATGGTGATGAGAATGAATGGATGGGTTGAATGGAGATGATGGTGAAATTGGTGATAATGATTCTTAATTCGGATGATGGTTGGCAATAATGGATCATTCGGAATGAAGTGGTTGGTGAAGTATGGCTCCAGGATGAAGATTTCAACTCCAATTAGTGTGTAACTCCCAACTTGAATGCCCAAAGATCCAATGGAAATCGTTCTTAAGAACAAAATAACCGAAATTCGTGTTTGACGAAATTGAAGCCCGTCGCCGACGCCTGGGGGCCCGTCGGCGACAGCCTCTCTGTTGCTGAGATCTCTCTGACGGCTTGTTTGTCTGTATACGGGTGATCTTGGCCGATGGGACTTTCCAAGGGGCGTCGCCGACGACCTCTCCATTTCTCATTCTCCAATTTTCACTTCTTGGGTTCCCGTTTGATCTGTAATGCGTCCCAGTTGTCCGTTTTTCATCCCGGTAGCTCGTAAAGCTCCCCAAAAGCCCCTTAAACTTCAATAATAAACCTGCAAAACACAAATCTAATTAAAAGTAGGCCATTCAAGATTAAAAGCCAAGTAAAAACCCAAACTTAAACATATACAAGCACCGTTATTCGACCACGTATCAACGTGTACATTGTATATTTTATTAGGAACTTAGGAAATTCGCCAGAAAATATTATCAGGAAGCTTATAGTAAAAACCCTAAGTTTACAAAGTGAGTCATTCTTCTTTTTCTCACATTAAAGTGAGTCATTCTTCTTTTTATCACATATTGTGATACATTTTTACTTAAATTGCTTTACAAAACCCTAAATGTTTTTCAGTTATACTTACAGTGATTAAGTCTTTGTATTATGAAATTATTGCCAGTATGTGGGGTTTTGTATACATCACTAGTCCACAGTCACCAAGGGTGTGACAGGAACCGTTACTATTGGGTGACAGGACTGAAAGTAATATGACCACTAGCACAGGGGATTTTCCTCAGTCGCATGCTGTGTTGAATAATTGATAGATATAAACATTGTAATTCCCCTTGATGCTGTAAAGTTATAACAATGTGTCCTTTTATAATGGAATGAACTCGCCAGTATTTCTTGCTGATAAAATGTTTTCAAATCACGTTTCAGGTAACTTGCTGTGAAGGTAATAGAAGCCAGCTTTGGAGCACTGAAGGCTTAAATAAAGTGGCTATAGTTACCTGATCAAAAGCATAAATTTATATTTTCAGCAATTACGGTTTATCCCTATAAATACATTTGAAATGCAATATGGTTTTTGCCCATTTGTTTAATATAAAAAGTTTGGTGTTTTATAAACTCTGAAATTATTTCCTAACTGCGATCCTAACGAGTTATTCTGTTGTAAATTTAATAAACACCGATGCCATCCACCAGGGTGGGGTCGGGGGCTACGACACACATGATCTAAAATCACTAAGAACGAGATTAAATGAAAAAACCATCCTCATCAACCTTTTCTTAATTTCTCATGAATTTGGATTACAATAGATGAATTTTATAAGTCTCATTTGTCTTTTGTTAAATCCTCATTTGCATGATAAAAAAATTGTAAAAGCGTAAAGTATCATCTAATTCCTTCTTATAAATGTTTCTATCCATATATTTATAACAAATAATATGAGTGTTTAAGGTAATGGTGACTTTATGTTGGCTATTCAAACCTCACAACTGTTATAATGTAGCTTAAGTATTGATACTAAATTCTGATTAATCTCCAGAATATTATGTAAGGTATCATAAAACGTAATTAGAAAACAGTTTATTATGATTCTTATGGGCTAAATATTTAAATTTGTTATTAACTCTCATTTAGTTATTCGTTGATTTCTAGTAAGAAAACATATAGAACTAGAGTAAATTTATCATATGTTAATTAGAATACTAAGATTACCATACATAAACATTATTAAAATGTGACTACCTATTTTAACCAGCTGTTCTTTTGTATTATGAATATTCTCGTTGCTTATGCCTAATCTAATGGCATAATTGTGTAGTGAGACTTCTCCCTTGAAGAACATAAAGCTAGATTTAGTACTTGTATTTTGTCTGTGGACCTTAGAACTACCCTCTTTTTAGGTTTTAGTAGTAGTGAACCGAATAATATCTTCTTTTTCAGCTTCAAGCGTACCTTTTCCTATACGTATGTTGCCCCTTTTCCCACCTCTACTATAAACTATAGACAAAAAAACACACATAAGATACCTCGAAAGGCCATAGAAATCATATCCAACTTGTGCATTTTCATATCCACTTTTGATCATTACTTAAACAAGTAGATAACTTGGATTAAACCCAGGAATGAATAACTTTAAGTGATGCTTCCCCTCAATAGTAAGACAAAAGATCAAATATAAATAACTTTAACGTACAAAACGTACGAATTGAAAGTTTTGCTGAAAAAACGCGGTGGCATTTTCGTAATTATCAAAATTACTTTACAAATTATCCTGTAGAGTAATTTTGATCTTGTAGAGTAATTTTGTAAGATGGTCTTATTAAGTAATTTTGATCTTGTAGGGTAATTATCAAAATTACTCTACAAGTGTATCTTGCTGTGAAGGTAATTAAGTAGTTATTGATATTATTAAACTCATAGCCAATATTTTTTACATGTGTACTTATTGTATTGGTTACCAAATTCCAATACACGTCTTGTTATTAACCGATTCTCTTTCTCGGTATCTCATACACCAAAATACACACACACACATATGTTTCCCACAATGGAACCAAAACCTTTGTGCAATATAAACCCTTATTTAGGAGTTGTATTTTTTTTAATAATGTTTATTATTGGTTATTATTAAAACAAAGACGATTACAGACTAATGGCAGGTAGACAGGCAACAAGTTGCGTCGATATCCCCCTCAGAATAGCAAACCATACCCTGCTAAACACAAAATTCTGCCCCTTAACATGTGCGGTGTTGCTGCTTATCAACTGCTGAACCCGCTTGAGAAACCGCACCGCATCAGGGGCGAGAGCCCCAAAGGTATCGAAAGCGAACGGGACGAACACGTGCTCATTCTCGATGCAAGCTTTTTTGTGCTTAGCTACTGTGCATGCCTCCGCCTTGGTTATCGCCTGGCCCGCCACAAACCCGTGGTCCCTTAGCCCGACGAGTGGGTCACACCTGTCAAATCGACGCACGTGTGTTTCCCTCCTTCCTATAAAAAAACAAGAATGTCAGCGGACGATATGGTAGATCTCCCTTGTAACGGATCGGTCAAGAAGTTCATCAGGACTTCCTTTTTTTTTAATCAGAATAAAAAAAAAGTAACATAAGTATAACTCTTAAGGGGTTAATTCACTAGTGGAGGGTTCAAATGAGAAAAATTTTTTGTAAGAAGAAAAAAGAAGAAGTTTCAACCAATAAGAATGCTTCATTTTACTTCATTTAATATTTGCATTTAATTTTAATATAAGGGTATATTGGTAAACTTACATAAATCATTAATTTGTATTCTTCCATTTTAATAACTAACTAAATTAAATTTGTAACTCCTTTTCAAAATATATATTTTTTCCAAATTAAAAAAACAACTTAATTTAAAGTGTAGAATAAATTACTAGTTGTGTAGGATAAATTATGAGTTGCGTAGGATATATTTCGAGGTGTGTAGGATAAATTTCGACCGTGTAGGATAAAATTATATAATGTGTAGGTATATGTAGGAAAATTTTGATATGTGTAGGTTTTGTAGATTATATGTAGGATAATTAATGATTAGTTGACTAATTAATTAAAGAGAGAAAAATTAATGATATGAGATATAAAAGAAATAGTATTTTATTATTATGCCCTTTCTTCTTTTTCTTCTCGCATTAAATTTCTTCTCAAATTAACCTTCCCTTAATTCACTCTACCTTTATTTGCACCTCCACACAAATATTGATTCTCTGGTAGGTAACAGTTTCAAAGAGATAAAGGAGTTCTTAATTTCTCTCCTAGGTGACATCATTCATTTATTCATTCTTGAGTTAACTTTCATTTTGCCCCCTATGATTTGGTTATTTTAACGGTTTTGTCCCAACAGTTTAAAAATAGCCATTTTCCTCCCTGTTATCGTCATTTTGCTCCCCGCCTCAAACTCGATCCAAAAAATCCATTAACTAGAAGGAAATTTTGTTAATTTTATAGATAAAAGCAAGGGCATGTAAGTCTTTTCACCTAAATAAACCTATAACTTGTTTATTTACATGTATATAAGTAATTCTTTTCTGATCCCCATCTTTCCAACCACACTTTCTACCGGCCACCACCGTCCACCACCACCTGCAACTACCATCTGGCGACCACGACTACCGTGACTTTTAACTAAACGTTATAATTGAGTTAGAGCCAGGGAGTAAATTACCGAAATACCTCTACTTTTAATTTTTAATCGAAGAAATTGCATTCTTTGCTTGAACGTTTTAACTGAGTTAGAACCAGGGAGCAAACTGCGACAAACTCGAAAGATTAGAGAGGAAAATGACTATTTTTAAGCTATTGGAGTAAAGCCGTTAAAATGACCAAACTATAGGAAGTAAAACGAAAGTTAACTCTTTATTCTTTCAAGGTCATTTGAGGTAGTCATTATGGAAGAGCTTTTCTTGTAGTGTTTGGAAATTGCCCGATTTTTTATAGACCTTTAAGAATCTATTTTACAGCTCACTTCGGCCTCAGGCCTGCATCACTCAACAAAGATAGGTTAAAACAAGGAAATAAAGTAAAACACGGAGTAAATTCACTATCAGAGTTGGCAGACCTTCATCTAAGTTTAAAATGTTGGTAAAATTTTATATTTGGTTCTTTCAATTTTCTAATCCCTTTTAGTTCTTCTAATTCATTTTTCTTTATTTCTTGCACGCTCGGTTGACTTCTTGGGCATCCCTTTTAGTTCTTCTAATTCCTTTTTTTATTTCTTGCATGTTGGGTTGACTTCTTGGGCTATTCGGCCCGTAGGGGTGCGGGGTGGGTGACGGCACAAAGCCTAAACCCTCCAAGGGTCCAAATCTTGTTAATTTTGTATAGAATTTACGTTGTACAAGATATAATATATATGTACTAAATCATGAGATAACATAAATGACCCCTTGTACTACTGGTTAATGTTTTGCTTAAATAACAACGAGACCTGGATTCTATTCCTTGCATCTCCAAATTCTTTATTTTAGCTTATTTTTTAATATTAAAAAAACAATACCATTCCACACGAAAAAGGGCAATTACAAAGCAAATGGCAGGTAGTCGGGCAACAAGTTGCGCCGCCACCACCTTTTGAATAGAAAAACCAATTCTACTAAATACAAAGTTTGAAACCTTTAGCGACGAAGAATTACTGTTAACGACTTTTTGAACCCGATTCAAAAGTCGCACAGCGTCAGGAGCGAGACCACCAAAGGTATCAAACGCAAACGGGACAAACACATGTTGATTCTCCAGGAAGGCTTTCTCATGTTTTGCCACCTTGCTCCCCTCTGCCTTGAGCACCGCTTGCCCTAGGACAAAGCTCTTGTCCTTGAGCCCGACAAGGGGGGAGACTCCAGTTAGATCTACACAAGCGTGTTCCCCCTTCCCATTCAAACACAAGGATGTCCGCCAGGCGTAAAGTGGACCTCCCCTCTAAGGGGTCACTCAGGAAATTTACTGGAGCCTCCTTTTTGGCAGAGATCCCGACCCGCTTAAGAACATCACATAACACATCTCTCACCCAATCATGCCGATATTTAAACCCTGGTAGCTTTTTACAGTGGATCACGTGCTCGCCGAAAGAATCCAAACACGTTTTGCGGCATACCGGACATGGCTCGTCAACTGGGAACAAAGGAATCATCAGTCGATATCTAAGGATAACACAGTATTCCAAGCCGACATGTGTTGCCCCAAGCCTTCAATAGGTGCGACAGACAGAAAATCCTGAGCATGTGGGGCAGGTAGACATTCAAAATCAGCTCTTTGCAGAGGGGATAAAACAAACTTCTCTTCAAACCTCTTGACAATTTCGCCATATAAGGCATTCGCCAGAATTTTCTGGGATTTAGGAGGGGCGGTATCTTTAATGTAGAAACCGCCAATATTAAGGTCGGGAAGAGAACTATGCAAAATGTCCAACGCACTCCTGTAATCGGAGTCTAAAACATCCCCACCACATTCTCGGAGTATGTGGTCTTGTAAACCCCAAGATTGGGCCCTTGAAGCCACGAAAGCATATGAAGAGGCATTAGTACAAATCCCTAAGCCTCTGAACCGGGTCGGAAGAGAAACCAACCTCCACTGGAGATCTCCAAAAAAGGCACCCCCACAAACAACAATATCCTCTAAAGCTCCCCGGAGGCCTTCATCAAAAACAGAGACAGCTCCCCCGACCAAAGAAGGTTGACACGTTCGAAGACCAAACAGTAATTTAGCAACACCCATACAAGAACGAAGCAAGAGGAGCTCGCTCTGAGGGTCACGTAGGCGTTTAAGGAACCTCATCAGCTCGACTGCACAGTTCGCTCTTTTAAGAGCCATACTACTAATAAACTTTGCATCACGACTAACGGCACCCCCCAGGAGTTTCACACCCAGCACCGGCCTCTCCCCCGAGGGAATAAGCCCTCCTGAACCTTTAAACCATTGCAGGTTGGCCAGAAAACTTCAGTTTTCTTTATATTAAGTTGAAGCCCTAAGGAAGGACCGCCAGCTCTGATGATATCTAAAGCATTAGCCACTTGGGTGGCATCTCCAATAAGCGTTCCGTCATCTAGGTACCAGGCGTGAAATAGAAGTTTGCAGCGATCCCTTATTCGGTGAACAAGGGGGTGTAGAACAAGGGTAAAAAGGAGGGGCCCCAAGAGGTCCTCCTGTTGAACGCCAGTAGTAGACCAAATAAACTCATCCCCCACATATAATCTAGCTGGTTGACCATATAAAAAATCGACCCACGTAGAAATAGAAGGACACCTTTTCATTACCCACATCATAATCTAGCTTATTTTTTGGTTTTTTTTTATGTTAGTGACATTTAATGCTTAATTTTGCTTTACCTTTAATTAATAAATTACTTTAGCTAAAAATAATTATTCAAATTATATACACATTGACGAGTTTATATTAAATAGAGATTAATTTTTTATCTCGCATAGGGCCAAAATTTTGTTTATGATTTTTAAAAACGGTCCTGGCTTATTGTTTTATCTTTCTTTGGCCATCCTTTTTCATCGCATGATAAACTCTGGAGCCCTATCTTAATAGTCAAAGTCTCAAAGTGGAAGATTGGAAACTTGTGCTATCTTCATCTTTACATCTCTTTGTGTTCTAAAAACCATTTTTGTCTGTCTTTATCTCTATCAACATAATCTGTGTGATTTCTGTTTGTTTGTTAATTTTCTAATAAAACCATTTTGTTTACCTGTTTATAACATCAGGTATACCCATTTTTCTGCCAAACCCATTTGCGGACCCAATATATTTTGGCTTATCTGAAACCCGAATCATCCTCCGCGTTATCCAAACCAAACTACCCTTATTATTATGATTACTTTAGGGTCGGTTGCGCTAATTGGTTAGTGTCAATTTCGACACCCACAAAAGAAACACAATGATTCACAAGCAATTCTCTCTCAGACACACTTAAAGAATTACCAGCAATTCTTAAAGTTTACAATAAGATCTTTACATTTAGAAATAACAAAATAGGATATTTATATTCAGTTGTAAATTTAACTTCATAATCCATAATGGTTTAACAAAAATTCTAAAGCATATTGTGAGTCCTGTAGAATCTCTATCTTAGGTGTGTAAAGAGAAAATTTTTGTTCTTCTTCTGTTGTTGATGTCTCTGTTGGACCGTTTCCACTTTTCTTAGGAATTAGTCTAACCCCAATCCCATGCCATGGGTAAAGACGGAAGCTCCTTTTTTCAATGTAAAACAGGACCTCTTTACGCGTCTCATCCCACCATTTAGTGTGTCCAAACCCATATGCGGATCCAATATATTTTGGTTTAACTGAAACCCGAATCATCCTGTGTGTTATCCAAACCAAACTACCCTATTATGATTACTTTAGGGTCGGTTGGGTTAATTGGTTAGGTTGGAGGGTGTGGGATGGAGCCCCGAGGGGCTTATCAGGACATGTCAGCGCCACATAGAATCCACGTCAGCCAGGGGGCTTTATCACGCCCCCCCCCCCCCGCCTTAACTTGCGGGGTGTGGGATAAAACCCCCTCAATGCCAGGGGGCTTTATCGTTACCATGATGGAGCGTCATCAATGGCGCCCAGAGTTAATTTTGTGGGTGTGGGACGACGCTATAGGGGATGAGGTAGCCCTAGTGGCGCCTCCATACCCTCCGGCCTTAGTGTCAATTTCGACACCCATAAAAGAAACACAATGATATGATTCACAAGCAATTCTCTCTCAGACACACTTAAAGAATTAACAGCAATTCTTAAAGTTTAAAATAAGATCTTTACATTTAGAAATAACAAAATAGGATATTTATGATTCAGTTGTAAATTTAACTTCATAATCGATAAGGTTTTAACCAAAATTCTAAAGCATATTGTGAGTCCTGTCGAATCTCTATGTTAGGTGTGTAAAGAGAAAAATCTTGTTCTTCTTGTGTTGTTGATGTTTCTGTTGGACCGTTTCCACTTTTCTTAGGAATTAGTCTAACCCCAATCCCATGGCATGAGGAAAGACGTAAGCTCCCTTTTTGAATGTAAAACAAGACTTCTTTACGCGTCTCATCCCACCATTTAGTGTGTCTCAATGAGGCAAATGAAACATAAAGAACCACTGTTTTTGATCGTCCATCATCATCACTCCCCTCCCAAACCCCATCATTATGAGAATCCATACCACTCATGACCTGCTCTATACTTATCATTCGTTGATCCGTGACGGAAAAGCAAGGATTTCTCACAACACCACACATTAAGAACCCAGAAAAGTTATTACACCAATTATCCGGAAGTTCTAACGTATATCTAGGCTCCCTAAGAAGAGGAGGTGTAAACTCCTTTGCAATCTCAAGGCCTTCAAGTATAAGAACCATACAATGATTTTCAACAGCCTTTCCCTATTTAATTGACACAAAGTCATTATTACCATGAACCATATTGAATATTGTGTGTGTCAGTGTGTGTAGATGTAAAGCTTCAATTATTAATATTCAGAGAGAGACAGAGATACCTGAAACATGGATTCTAGTAATTGGTCGCCATCATTTATAGTTCTCACTCCCGAAAATGAAACGTCACATAAACATTTACAACGTGTGTAAAATTCTGTAACGATTGTAAGTGAGTAGCAAAATTCTACTCTAAGGATTATTAAACCTGATGGTAGCTCCGGCAATTCTAGAAGCTCTCCACAATGAGTCAGGTTGAGGACTTTGAGCCTAGTAAGTTGTGAGAGGCAGAAATCTAATTTTGTAAAATGATTATAACTTAGATCTAACTCTTCTAAGTTGAATATCTCGCCAATCTCAGATGGCATTGCTGCATCTGTCAACCCACAAACACTCACATTCAATTTCCGTAAATGTGTGAACTGTGGGAACACGAACGGTGGCCTAATATATCTTCTACGATCAACTTTAATAGTATTTAACCAGAAGTTACAAAAAAGATTGCCAGGCATATCCAGATAAAACAAGCCATTTAATGTGAACTTTTCCAGATGTCGTAATCCATCAAAGTTGGCTTTGTTCTTCTTTATACAACAGTCTCTCAACTCTACCGAAATAAGGTTGGCACATCGCTCACCAATTAATGAGAGTAGAGTATCTATCTCCATACATTCCAAAGATAACTCTACCAAGCTTTCCATGTTTGATTCGACCTTTGGGAACTTCACCGTTGGGAACTTCTTAATATAAGTGAAGGAGGGGTGGTGGATTTTAAGAGTCTTAAGCTTTCCCATATGAACAATCTTAGGAACCATTCTTAGCTTCCAACAACCCGTTATACTTACGTATTCTACACTTTTGTGATTTCCAAGTGATGGATGAATCTTTTTTAACCCACAGCTATTGAGTATCAACTTTTCAAGGCATGGAAGTTCATCAAAATCTGGTGTGCTAAGTAGATACCCCATGTGACTAAGCAGAAGCACTTTCAAATTTGGTAGATGCTGATTAATGTATAAAAGAATAGACAAGTTAATATCAGAATTTAATGGAACTAGTATGATACAGTTAAGATCACATAACTCAATGTTAGAAATAAGAAACGGTTTGTACAACACCATGATTAAGCGTTGTATTAATACATAACAGTAAAGTATTAGACCGTAATTCATGTTAGTTTTTTAAGTATCGGGCTGCATAGGTAATTTATTATTATTATTATTATTATTATTATTATTATTATTATTATTATTATTATTATTATTATTATTATTATTATTATTATGTTAATGCACTATTTATAATGTAACTGGACCAAAAGACCTCCCTTCCTCACATAGCCTACATATCCAATTCCACATTGTGTTTAATTCACGTTCAATTCCATTCTCTCACTATCTATTTTGCATATTTCAATCCAATCATATATCAAAATGTTGTTGCTTGTGATTCTGTTTGTGTCAATCATGAATCCTGTGAAAAATCCCAATGATTCTAGGAACCATTGTGCTAACATAAAGTTATAGTCTACATTAGTCATTTATAATGCATGAATTTTATATGCTAAATACCAATTGATATACCTTGTAACCCTTCCAAAGTTTCTTTTGCAAGCTGTATTGAAGTTTTAAAGTAACAAGCTTCATTGGTTTGAAACTGTTTGGGAATGGACTTCTAGGATACCCCTTCCATTCTATATAGCACAACTCATTTGAAAGAAAACTAGGCGCTTCGGTATTCTCATCAATGTAATCCAGCGTAGTCAGTACTGCTTTAAGGTACCTTAGGTTCTTCATATTTGAAACATTCTGGCAGAAGAGTGATAAATAACCATCACGAGGATCTAAATATTGTATCGCTTTGATCTTAGCATTTTCCTGCAAGTAAGAGAAAAAAATTGTTAAGACTGGATTCACATATTCTATCAGTATACAAATGTGCATTAGTAAATACAACATATAACGTATATTTTTTGAAAAGTTAATTAGCTTTACCATTACCATTGTTGTATCCCTAAGATGCATGTTTTCTATTTCATCACGTTTCCAAACTCGACTATGCTTTTCAGGATCATTAGGATGTTCGTGTCTAACAATGTAATGACCCATTTCTTGAATGAGATCATGCATAATAAACCTACCATTCACAATAGTTATTAGAGCTTTTTGTCTCAACACTGTTATGTCTATACCAATACCGGGACCATAACCACAGGCTTCAAATACCTCCATTGCATGAAGCGTGCTTTCCCACCTGAAGAAGCATGTGATATCTAAGAATAACTGTTTCTCCAAAGGTTTAAGTCCATCATAACTAATTTTGAGGATTTCCACAATTTCCATATCTGGTTTTTCTTTCAGTCTAGCCAAGGTACACCTCCACTCCTCCTCGTTTTTGCCACATAGAAAAGAACCTATAACTTTGAGGGCTAATGGGAGCCCAGCAGCATAAGAAACCACACTTAATGAAAGTGAATCATAATCTTTTATAGGCTTGTTTTTGTTATATGCTCTTTTATTAAAAAGTTGAATAGCTTCTTCACGTGATAACAATGTGACAGGAAATACTTGGACTTCCTTGTGGCTTATTAGCAATTCTTCATTTCTTGTTGTGATTATGATTCGGCTCCCATTGCCAAACCAATCATTCGATCCGGCTAAAGCATCTAGTTGGTCAATGTGATCGACATCGTCAAGAATTATTAAAACATTGCTTTGACTTAACCTACTTCTTATAATGTGCTTTCCTTGTGCAACACTCTGCAACCTAGTCTCTGTTTTCAAAAGACACGATAGAATTTTTTCTTGCAATGTTTTTAAACCACATGTGGCTGATTCCTCTCGAATATTTTCAACAACACAATGACCTTGAAAATGACAAGAGATTCTCATACAAATAGAAGTTGCAAGAGTAGTCTTACCACTGCCCCCGACCCCCCATATCCCAACCATGCGCACACCGGGCGACTTGATATCTACTTCTGCTTCTAGTTGTTGCAGGCGAACCCCCATTCCGACAAGGTCTTCCTCAACATCTAATGATGTTAAGGAAAACAATGTCTCAAAAATTGTATCAACAATTTGGTTGATGGCTTTCATTTCATGGCTGCAAATTGGATATATATGGATAATTAGTTATGTTATCATCAATTTACAAAGTGGCCATTTAGCCAACAAAATGAGGTGATGGGTTATGTTTTATCATAGATTTGTCTATGGAATATAATCACTACACAAAAGTCAACATTACAAATACTCGTTATGAGTTATGACCAACATTGTCGTATTGTCCTCCACATATGGAAATGTGAGTATATATAAACTGCAACAATTAATTTTATGGAGAACAACAGTTTCAAATAATGGGTATGTCTAGTACATGTATGAAATGGAGCACATGTAACACAAGCCCCAAGTTATAACTAACCTAGTAACTTCACATATGAACTTTAAAACCAAGAAAGAAAGTACTGATAGTCCAATGCAGTGTTAAACTACTTATCTTTAAGTCATGTGTGAGGTGTTAAACTAAGCTTCAAGTCATGTGTGAAAGGTTGTTAGAGCATATCATTCAAATCTCTCAGGATTCATTTTATTTCGAAATCACAAAAGTTCTTATCAAACATGTTCTATAAAAGTCTAATAAACACTTATTAATTTCCTATACCACCTACAAATAAGAAAGAATTATTTTTATTGCATAAGTAGCTGAAATCGACCCAAACTTTGGCCTTTTAGAGCCGTTTGAAGATCTAATCCCTTCACATCCTAAGTATAAGGGTTGTTCTGTAAATGGTAAATAGTTAGTTTGGAAGTGATAAATATTAACTGTATATATTTGTATTTATAAATATTTTGTATTGATGATAATGCCTTTTGGCTTGCCTGTATTTATCCTAGTCGGTTAGGGATTTCTGTATATATTCCTCATTCTTGGTAATAGAAATCATCAACTCATTTGAATATTCACATGGTATCAGAGCATTGTGCTCTATACCCAAGCCGACCCCCCTTGTAATCTTCGATCCTGCTGGCTACGGCCCTCCCTCTTTCACCGTTTTTTTCATCATCCAATCTTCTCCTCTTCTGTCGGCTATGGGCGACAAAACAGAGAAGACCGGCTCTGATTCCGGTAATCACACCCCCTCACTTCATCCAGTGTACACTGTTACAAATATATATAGTTAATAATAAAGTGGAAGATTATAACCTACTACTATAGGAATTGACGTCTCTCCATCAGATGCATCGATTCAGAAGGCTGCAAACACCACAGAGATCAAGAGACGTGACATTTCAAGAGGATACACATCCATTCATTTGCACCTCTTTGATTAGTATAAGTAGGATTTAGATTTCTCATTTGTAATCAAATCAATATTCATTCATTATCTACATGTTATTTCATTGTTCCAGAGATCAAAGATCAAGTTTCGGGCAACAATTGGTATCAGAGTATTAGGCACTAGACACCGGGAATCGCAAGGTAAGGAGAATCACAGGCGTCATTCTCGATCATAGGTTTCTATTTTTTTTTAATTCGCAAAAATCAGGTTTTTGGTTCAAGGTTAGGATCGAACTAGGGTTCTGTTCGAAATCAGGTTAAGGTTTTGGTTTTGGTTTCGGGTCATATTGCGAATTAGTTAATCACAAGAATTTGGTATTACGCGATTCGGTTATTCGCCGGTTAAAGAATTAGAAAGTTTATTAAATTCAAGGGAATTGAATTTACTGGTACAATGGTTTGTATTGGTGCTCAGGAATTTTAAGAAACAAGAAAGTAAGATTGTTTGATTACAAGTTTTTGTTAAAGTGAAACTCGCTCGGTCAGAAATCATGTCAGGAACAACAAGACTAAATCAAATACACGGTTCTCATAAAAATTGTATTAGAAGCGAATGGACTTTGGGACGTGATTGAACCATTAAAAATTACACAACTGGATGTAAAGAAAGATAAGTCAGCAATCACATTTTTGTTCCTAGCAATACTAGAAGATGTTGTACTGCAAGTTGTAAAAATGCAAAGGAAATTTGGAACACGTTGAAAACAAGACACGTTGGCGTTGAGCGAATACAAAAGGCTCGTTTGCATACACTCATATCAGAATTCGAGTTATTGCACATGAAGGAAGACAACAATGTGGATTCTTTCTCTACAAAGATAAACAATGTTGTTACAAGGGCAACTGAACTTGGCAGAACACTGTGACATCCCGGAAAATCAGGTATCTGTTCTGATTTGATTCTCATTTTGTTAGTTTATTTTATAAAATATAATCAATAAGTGTGTTGCTTATTATTTAAAACTCGAAACGAAACCCGAAACACGTTCGGCCCAACTTACTCTATGTTTCACTCGCGGCCCAACCCGAAACCCGAACCATGTGCGCACAACCCAACCTCACCCCCTCCCACACTCTCGGCCCAAACCAGGATAACCCACCCCGCCCCATATACCTCCTAAATCCCCAAAACCCATACGTGTGTGTATGTTTATGCATGCAACAAGGCCAAGTCTCAAACCCTCACTGCCTCCATCTTTATCTTGCTACTCTCCCTCTTCTCTTGCTCCCGTCGACGCGAAACAAGACCCAAAGAACTTCAAGTTCTCGGCTTCTAGGCTTATCGGATTCCCTTCACTATTAGGTATCTAGTTATTGTGCTTTTTTGCGATAGTTATACGTTTTTATGCATGATGTTATACATATATCTCGGCTGTGTTTTGGTGTATCTTCTGGATTTGTTATGTTTATAATGATAACTGATAATTCTATGCTCATAAAAATCAAGTAAAATGCTTAGTATCATCGATTATGTTTGCGTAGACACATATATATGGATTAGGGTTTATGTTCTTGATGATCTTGATGTACTTGTTGATGAATCTGATATAAAAAAACCATTAACCTGCTATGAATAATGAAGAGGCGTTATATAACGGTAAAACACGATAGAGAAACC
The DNA here is from genome assembly GCF_002127325.2 of Helianthus annuus. Classification (NCBI taxonomy): domain Eukaryota; kingdom Viridiplantae; phylum Streptophyta; class Magnoliopsida; order Asterales; family Asteraceae; genus Helianthus; species Helianthus annuus. Next base: position 27,512,374 of record NC_035434.2, on the reverse strand, counting down.
CGGAAACTCGTTTTATTAAAGTTTATGTGAAAAACAGCTTTTGTCCAATCGTTACAGCCGACTTCGGTTGGCTGTAACCAGGTCATAACATAACGAAAACTGGATTTTTATGAGTCTAAAATATGGTTTTTCGAAATGCGCTGGAATCACAATTTTTGGATGTCGTCTGATATTTTTCGCAAATTATTTCACTTCAGTGGTCAAAGCTGCATTTTTATGCAGAATTTGTGCATTGTCTTTTACGTCATATCTCTGTGAATACTTAGAGTTAGATCATGAAATTTATACAGTAGATGGTCTTAGGTGTCTGTACGAATCTATAAGTGGAATTGTGTCAATCGGGTAATCGAGGAATTTTAAATAAAGTTTTCCTTAAGCTGCAGTTAGAAAGTGACGAATTTGCCCACTGTGTAGTAAATGATTTTTCTAAATTTTTTGGTAAAGAGTTAGGCCTTAAAGATTTAACACAAGGACAACCCCACCGAGGGGTACATCCTATATAGAGACCATAATTTTTTCAACATCGTAAGTATGGTAAACGAGCTTCCTAAAACAGCCTAATTTCAGTGAATTTACTATGCATGATTGATAAACTTATAAGAGTCAAAATTGTTATTTTAAGTGCACACACTTAGTTAGTTATTGTGTAAATGATATATGACATGTCATAGGTTTTATTATGAACATGTGCATGAAAAACACAAGGTAAAATATCTTGTGACAACTTGTTCGCATTCTATGTGTGCTAGATGAGTGTAGAACTTATGAACTTTGCATAAACACACTAATAACCCTATGGGTAAGAAAATAGGTCGTGGTTGACCACATCATCTTATAACGCATTTAAGTCTTACCAAGCAAAACTAAGGTAAGTTCACAACTCTTTACTAAAAGCATGTGTCCCTGGTTTAAGACAACACACTTATTTCCCTAGTTTGGGAAACACATACGGTACCCCTGGTTTGGGGCTACACACGCTTTCCTTGTTGGAACCATTGAAACATACTATCCACTGGGGGTGGATTAGTACACTTGGACTAAACAAAAAACTGTTTCCTGAAAGTCCCTACACATTATAACGATTAGCTTGCCGGGTTGGCAGATGGGGCATTAGTTGATAGTGCTATTGGGTTTGACAAATGTTACACCGTGCTGGGAGCCGATCGAGCGTGAACTATTAACCTTTCCTATTGCATCAATTAGGATAGACATTGATGGAGGGAACAAAAGCTTACTACGTCAGTTTTCGGTATCTACACAGTTTAGTCATGTGATGAGGGTTAGCTATCCGAGTCATACTTATAACGCTTTTTACACGTGAAGTTACGCTTAAACTCTATGCTTGACTAAAACCGTGAACCCACCAACTTTATGTTGACACACTAGTGCATGCTTTGAAGGTCGTTAGGTACAGCATGGGAGCTTGCAGCATTTGGAGTGTCGTGGCTACAAAAACTTTTGGTTTTAAATTTTACTAAACATTGTGGGTTTTAACCCATGTCCGGGTTTTTATGTTTAGCTTTCTCTTTTGGTTTAAACTATGTTTTGGACACTTAAATATTAATCACTAATCGTGTTGATTGTGACGGTTTTTAATAACTTAAATATTTGTTCAACATGATTAGTGGCTTGATCCTGTCCAGTCGCACGCCTCGCGGTAAAACTCCGCATGTGGATTTTGAGGGTGTGACAGATTGGTATCAGAGCCATTGGATATAGTGAACTTGGTTTAAAACTTTTGAGAAAAACCAGACTATAACCTCTTCTGTACCGAAAAAGCCTCAACGACACTACACTCCAAAGTGCAATTCCCAACATCTTTACTGCCAATACTACATATGTGCCTACTTGATATTTATACATGCATTGCATTAGTTATGCATACACACACATTTGTTTGACATTTATGCATGGCATTCCCACACGTTATACTTATAGGAATGTCGATTTCGAGTTCGCCTCATGCACCAAGCAAGGAACCGGTCGTTCCTGAACCACCACCTCAATCGCAATACCCAACCTATTTACTCCAAATCAAAAGGTTGCAAGCTCGGCTTAAAACCGCTCCAAACCATACAACCAACACGTCCATTCGCGTACAATACCCATGATTTAACGTTACCGAAAACGTTCCCAAAAACCGTCCTCGACATTTTTTTTCACAACCCAAAATAAGCCCCAAAAATGAATATAAGTTTCTACGGACACATACCTTTGCGTACGTGACGTCCTTGGCGCGTCTATTTTACTCTGAACTCTTGACACAAAATGCGAGTAGAATCTTGTTTCACCCATTACTAGACCATACAACATCCGTTTCATGTGTTCTACCTATCCACATGATCGTCTCAACATGCACGACATCAAAAAATTATCGGCGTCGTCCACCGACGTCGCTGCTGCTGCCAGAATACAGATCTGCCTCTCCATGCGTTCGATTTTCCGCGTCAATATTCGAGTAGACCAAAACCAGCTTAAACGAACTCGGATTTAGGCGAATGATATATCCACATGTTCGTGTCGATGAAACACATCATCTCCACCTATCTTCATCGATGGAAACCACCCCTACGGTCACCAAAAAACAAAACAATGGCTAGAAGTCACAGTTTTGTGCGTTTGTCATCGCACAGCTTAAAGCCCTATCTTCCAAACTCTGTTTTGGACAAACGATATATCCACATGACCGTGACGCAACAAACTTTCATCCCATGCCATTGCCGTTCCAGGCTGCTGCTGGAGGTGTCGTCGGTGACCAGAATAGTTGTCGGAATTCTTCGTTACTTGCCGGATTCGTTGTTTTTCGCTTAATTCTTTGGCGGAGCACCACCACCCACCCGTTCCTTAGATCCACAACCGAAATAACGAACCGCTAACAACCATATCATAAGGTTGCCCCTCGATTACTCTATTATATGGTTAATCCTTGGTCTAACTTGATTTACACCTTAGCATATCCAACTTTGCAAACGGCTCTTCCCCCAAATGGTTCGATGGTCTCGGGGATATTGGGAGACAGAGATACAAATTATTCAACCAACAGATGGGCACAATAACTTGAACATCTACTTTACCCCTTTTATTAATAGAGTCTTTATCCCATTAGGGTTTTTCTTTTTATGCGAATTTTTTCTCACTAACCTTTGCATTGGCCGATGCTTACCGTTTGATGCGATATCTAGTTACTTTAATCGACTTAGACAAATCTATCATTCCATTATCACAATGACACTACATCTTCGCTTCTCCATGCAGAAACTACAATAATATTGCGCTCTAGCTTAGGGAAGTTGTTAAACTCGATTTTCGATCCTTGGTGATCACTTCTTGAATTCTGAAGATGGTGATCTATATTGTTAATACTACCATACCGTTTCGATCCTTTTTTTTTTGCGTCCTCCTAATGAAACTTCTTGACGACATATGTGTTATTTCTAATTCATGCACACGAGTTAGTTCAACCCTTTCGAATTTGGTTGCTTACCGGTTTGACTAATCGCAAACTCATTTAAGTCGTGGATCATAGTGAATATATCCTTACTCGCACACGGGCAAACTCGACAACTTTAGCCAATGCTTCAGTTGAACCTAGACACTACAAACTCGGACGACAACCATTTTTCTCTGGTTAATTCTTGTTGTGCCAACACCTTTAACGTAACACTTCCATCGACGAATAACATTCTCTATTTCTATTTATACCACTTGCGTACGACCAGCCATATCCTCATCATCAGATAAATCTTTACGGATGATTCTAAAGTAATTATGTATTACACTAAGTGGAACACATTGATAGCAGCCACACTTTGGTATATTTTCCACGTCTTATCCTGTTGTACAAATGAATACCATAGTTCTTGTCTAACTCTGTTATGAGCGAATCCTCGCTTGGTTAAATCACTCTCTACGAACGTTACTCGGGGAGCAACGAGCCATACTTAAGTTCATCACGTGCAGGAGCACAAAGTAAAGCTTCTACTTCAGTGAGGTATGCCGAGGTCAACACCATTTTCGCGTGAAAGCACCATACTTATGTATAACCTCATCTTCATTGACCTCTTTATTTCCGTACTTATTCCCTCATAGACCGGGAGCTAGTCATCTACCACAGTCAACCGCAACCGATATAGCATTATCAATATATACCAAGATAATGCACCTGCGCTTTTCATGGATCGTATGAACCGTGTGTGCAAAACTTACCTCGACAAGTTTGTCATCGTCTTTATAGATGATATCCTGGTCTATTCTAAGAACAAGGAGGAGCACGCAGAGCATTTATGCCTTATCTTAGAGCTTCTGAGGAACGAGTAACTTTATGCAAAAACTATCGAAATGTGACTTCTGGATTCAGGAAGTGCATTTCCTTGGACATGCAATCAATGAAGCTGGAATACAGGTCGACCCAGCCAAAATCAAATCCATCCAAAATTGGCCTATGCCTAAAACTCCAACTAAAATCCGCTAATTCCGTGGTCTAGTGGGTTATTATGATAGATTCATCGAGGGATTCTCCAAGATTGCCCAACCTCTCACTACTCTGACACAGAAGGGTACTGTTTGCAAGTGAGGTGATACCCATGAGTCTGCTATCCAGTGGTTAAAACAGAAACTCTGCAGTGCACCTATCTTATCCTTACAAGAAGGTGCTAACGATTTTGTTGTGTATTGTGACGCATTTATCCAAGGTCTCGGTTGCGTTCTAATGTAACGCATGAAGGTAATAGCCTACACATCTCGTCAGCTCAAGGTTCACAAAAAGAACTACACTACCCACGATTTGGAGTTGGGAGCCGTAGTTTTTGCCCTCAAAATCTGGTGACACTACTTGTATGGTACTAAGTGTATCATCTACACCGACCACATAAGTCTTCAGCATATTCTCGACAAAAAGGAGTTCAACATTTAACAACGTCGTTAGGTTGAACTCCTGGATGACTACGACTGTGCGATCAAGTACCATCCGGGTAAGGCTAATGTGGTAGCCTATGCCCTCAGTTAGAAAAGAACCAGACCCAAGTGAGTTCGAGCATTGCAACTTACTATTCATTCTAACCTCCCTGATCAGATCCATGTTGCACAAACCAAAGCATTGAAGGAGGAAAACCTTCAAGCTGAGTCCATGTGGGGCATGGAAAAGCAACTTGAAACCATTCGGACGGTATTCGCTATTTCATGGAGCGAATATGGGTTCCACTACATGGACATTTGAGGGATCTCATTAGGGATGAAGCTCATAAATCTCGCTACTCTATTCACCCTGGCTCTAATAAGATGTATCATGACCTTAAGACCCATAGTCACCTACGTGAGCAAGTGGTTGACCTGTGCTAGGGTCAAAATAAAATACCAAAAGCCATCCGGGCTAGTGCAACAACCAGAGCTACCAATGTGGAAATGCGAGCAAATTTCCATGGATTTCATTACCGGTTTACCCAGGACTCAGAGTGGGAACGACACCATTTGGGTGATCATGGACCCTCTAACTAGGCCTGCCTACTTCCTCGAGATCAAAGAAACCAACAAGTTTACCAAACTTGCCAGTATATACTTGAAGGAGGTAGTCTTTCGGCAAGGAGTGCCGATCTACATCATCTCCGATCGTGACCCACGTTTTGCTTCTGATCTGTGGCAAGCTATGCATAAATCATTCGGCTCGTGTCTAGATATGAGCACAGCCTATCACCCACAAACCGATGGTCAAACCGAGCGTACCATTCAAACTCTAGAAGACATGCTGCGAGCATGTGTCATTGATTTCGGTGACGGTTGGGAAAGACACCTACCCCTGGTGGAATTCTCGTATAACAATAGTTACCACACTAGTATTCAGGCTGCACCATTCGAAGCATTGTACGGACGGAAATGTCGGTCACCTCTATGTTGGGCTGAAGCTGGAGATAGTCAAATCACTTGCCCTAAACTCGTGCTTGAAACTTCGAATAAGATTGTTCAAATCAGAAACCGTATGGCGGCAGCTCGTGACCGTCAGGAAAGCTACGCTGATAAGCGTAGGAAACTGTTGGAATTCCAAGTTGGTGACAGAGTCTTGTTAAAAGTCTCCCCTTGGAAGGATGTTGTTCGTTTCAGTAAACGGGGCAAGCTCAATCCGCGTTACGTCAGACTCTTTGAAATTACAGAAAGAATTGGTACCATGGTGTATAGACTAAATATACCTGAGGAACTCAGTGGTGTACATAAAGTCTTCCATGTCTCTAATTTAAAGAAGTGTTTATCTGATGAGACCCTCGTCGTTCTAACCAATGAGTTGGAAATCGATGAACAACTTTGTTTTATTGAAGAACCAGTTGAAATAATGGACAGAGAGGTCAAAACTCGAATGCACAGTAAGATCCCTAGAATTCAAAGCGTGGATCGTGGTTCACATGGGAACGAGAAGATCAAATGATGCGCAAGTATCCCCATTTGTTTAGAAACGTTACAGCAATCACTGAAGCTACTACCGAATTTTAGGAAGAAATTCCAAATCAACTTGGGGATGATGTGGCACCCCCAGAAAGTTCTCAAACACACTAACTTCTTCAGTGACAACTTACTAAATTTCAAGATGAAATTTCTTTCAACTTGGGAGATAATGTGACATCTCGAAAAATCAGGTATTTTTCCTGATTCGATTCTCGTTATGTTTTATAATTTAGTTTATTTTATAAAATATAATCAATAAGTGTGTTGCGTATTATTTAAAACTCGAAACGAAACCCGAAACGCGTTCGGCCCAACTTACTCTATGTTTCACTCGCGGCCCAACCCGAAACCCGAACCATGTGCGCACAACCCAACCTCACCCCCTCCCTCACTCTCGGCCCAAACCAGGATAACGCACCCCGCCACATATACCTTCGGCCCAAAACCTTTAATTCTCAGCCCAACCTCCAAAATCCCAAAAACTCGTACGTGTGTGTATGTTTATGCATGCAACATGGTCAAGTCTCAAACCCTCACTGCCTCCATATTCATCTCGCCACTCTCCCTCTTCTCTTGCTCCTGTCAACGTGAAACAAGACCCAAAGAACTTCAAGTTCTCGATTTCTAGGCTTACAGATCCCCTTCACTGCTAGGTATCTTGTTCTTGTGCTTTTTGTAATAGTTATACGTTTTTATGAATGATGTTATACATATATCTCGGCTGTGTTTTGGTGTATCTTCTGGATTTGTTATATTTATAATGATAAATGATAGTTCTGTGTTCATAAAAATCAAGTATGATGCTTCGTATCGTCGATTATGTTTGCGTAGACACATATATATATGGATCAGGGTTTATGTTCTTGATGATCTTGATGTGCTTGTTGAATGAATCTGATATAAAACAACATTAACCTGCTATGAATAGTGTAGAGGCATTATATAACGGTAAAACATGATAGAGAAACCCCGAAAACTCGTTTTCTTAAAGTATATGTGAAAAACAACTTATGTCCAATCGTTACAGCCGATTCGGTTGGCTATAACCGGGTCATAACATAAAGAAAACTAAATTTTCTTGAGTCCAAAATGTGGTATTTTGAAATACGTTTCGAATGGCGCTGGAATCACAAACATTTTGGATGTCGTTTGATATTTTAAACAAATTATTTCGCTTCAGTGGTCAAAGCTGCTTTTTTTTTTTTTGCAGAATTTGTGCATTGTGTTTTACGTCATATCTCGGTGAATGTTGGAGTTAGGTCATGAAATTTATACAGTAGATGGTCTTAGGTGTCTATACAAATCTCCTAGTGGAATCGGGTCAATCAGGTAATCGAGGAATTTTAAATAAATTTTTTCTTAAGCTGCAGTCAGAAAGTGATGAATCTGGCCACTGCATCGTAAATGATTTTTCTAAATTTTTCGGTAAAGAGTTAGGCCTCAAATATTTAACATAAGGACAACCCCATCGATGGGTACGTCTCAGTAAAAGATCATAATTTTTGCAACATTGTAAGTATGGTCAACAAGCTTTCTATGACATCCTAATTTTAGTGAATTTCCTATGCATGATTGATAAACTTATAAGAGTCGAAAGTGTTATTTTAAGTGCCCGCACTTGGTTAGTTATTGTGTAATGACATATGACATGTCGTAGGCCTTATTATGAACATGTGCATAAAAACCACACGGTATGACAACTTGTTCGCGTGCTATGTGTGCTAGATGAGTGTAGAACTTATGAACTTTGCATAAACGCACTAATAACCCTATGGGTATCATTATAGGTCGTGGTTGACTACATTAACTTATAATGCATTTAAGTCTTATCGAGCAGAAATAAGGTGAGTTAACAACTCTTTACTAAAGCATGTGTCCCTAGTTTAGGACAACACACTTATTTCCCTTGTTTGGGAAACACATACGGTACCCCTGGTTTGGGGCTACACGCGCGTTTCATGTTGGAATCACTGAAACATACTATCCAATGGAGGTGGAGTAGTACACTTGGACTAAGCGAAAAACTCTATCGTGAAAGTCCCTACATATTATATCGATTACTTTGTCGGGTTACAGATGGGGTATTAGTTGATAGCGCTATTAGGTAGGGATGTGATCGGTACTATACCGGTACCGATACCGTAAATACCGTTACTAAATTGAGGAAATGTGGATACAGCTTACCGTACGTTATTTATAGATTCGGTACCGGTACGGTACGGTACCGGTACCGGTATCGGTACCGGTTTTTCGATACTTTACCACATTGGTGCCGCTTTGGTGTCATCCATTGTTTTACCTAAAAAAATATCATGTATGAAAGCATAATAGAATAAAACTTTACCTAAAAAAATCTTCAAAATAGTATAAACTGAAGAAAAACAAAATGTATACTATATTTTATAATAAGACTTTGCCAAGGTCACAATAGAACATGAGTATAAAAGCATATAAATATATTATATAAACGATATTAGAGATAATAATACAGGTAGTTAAACTCCAAAGAAATAATTCAAAATTCAAATTATGTTTGTATTTTTGGATCGTCTTTTAATAAGTTTATTGTAGCTTATTTGTAGTGATAGGATTCCAGATATTTCATCTCTTATTTTTTCTATATATATTTGTCAGTGTGTCAAAGAATAAATCAAGTTTATATAATAGACACAAGACTTTTAGCATGTATATAGAAAGCTAAATCTATATTAACGTGAATGCATAATGATAAATCTTGATACACAAAGTCATTATTAAATTCGGTATTAATATCGGTATTTACCGAAAAATACCGGTACCGATACCGAATTTCAAAAAATCTATTACCAATACCGGTACCGTTTATGATCGGTATGGTACGACATCAGTACGGTACCGGTATGGTACCGACATGGTACCGGTATTTCTGTAAAAAATCTCGTCCCTACTATTAGGTTTGACAAACCTCACACCGTGCTGGGATCCGGGCTTGAACTATTGACCTTTCCTATTGCATTAATACGAATAGACATTGATGGAGGGCACAAAAACTTACTATGTCAGCTTTCGGTATCTACACAGTTTAGTCATGTGATGAGGGTTAGTTACTCGAGTCATACTTATAACGTTTTTACATGTGAAGTTACGCTTATGCTCTACGCTTAACTAAAATCGTGAACCCACCAACTTTATGTTGACACACTAGTGCATGCTTTGAACATCGTTGGGTACAGCATGGGAGCTTGCAGCATTTGGAGTGTCGTGGCTGCAATAAACTTTTGGTTTTAAATTTTGTTAAACATGGTGGGTTTTAAACCATGTCTGGGTTTTTACATTTAGCTTCCGCTGTTGGTTTAAACTATGTTTTGGACTTTTAAATATTAATCACTAATCGTGTTGATTGTGATGATTTTTAATAACTTAAATATTTGTTCAACATGATTAGTGGCTTGATCCTAGTCAGTCGCACACCTCACGGTAAAACTCCACATGTTGATTTTGAAGGGTGTGACAAACACTGAGTCAACCGAATCTAGTATGCAAACTTCTAAATGTTGTACTAGATATATTCACTCAGATTGTCGCCTCTATATAACATTACTCTGATTTGGATACAATGACGCTAGAAGAAGCAGTAGAAAGACTAAAGACTTACGAAGATATACTTGGGTTAAAGAAAGGTAGCGGATGAGATAGCCAAGACAGATTCATGTTTACACATCAAGATAACAATTCTCTCTGCAGAAGACGGTTTCGCAATCGTAGGAGTGGCAGTTTTAACTAACCGCATGGAAACTGGCGAGATATTAAAGATAAGAAAAGCACTAAGAATGAAGGATCCTCATATAGGCCTAGAGGTGGAAATTATAGAAATTGGAGGAAGTTTGCAAGGAACCAAACTGACCCAAACAAGATCTAGTGCATGAAGTGTTAGAAGTTTGGACACTTTAAGAGAGACTGTCCCGAAAAGGGACTTGTATAAGAACATTCAAATCTTGTGTAAGAAGATGAAGTACCAACAGTGTTGATGGAAATTAGTGAAGACAATGAAGTCCAGAATGAGGTTTTACTAAATGAAGAATGCGTAGAAACAACAAGGCATGCCACATAAGGCGAATGTCTATGGTACTTAGTCAATGGGGTGAGTAACCACATGATATGTGTGTAAAGTCACTTTAGAGAATTAGATGAAAAGGTGACTGGACAAGTACGTTTTGGTGATGGTTTGCATGTAGAAAGTAAAGGCAAGGGTTCAATACTACTAGAGTTTTAGAACCAAGAATAGAGAATTATTTCTCAAGTGTATTACATTCCAAGTCTGAAAAGCAACATATCGAGCCTTGGACAACTCACAAAAATTGGTTGCAAAGTGATTATGGGCGGAGATCTACTAACACTCCTTGATTGAAATATAAAGTTACTAATGTGAGTCAGGAGAAAGAAGAACATGCTATACAATGTTAAATTTAAGATTGGGAGGCTAATCTGTCTGCTCTCTAACACGGAAGATTTAGCATGGTCATGGTCATGGCACACAAGGTTAGGTCATTTGCACTTTCATGCTATCAAAGAAATAACTCGAAAGAACTTGGTACAAGGAATTCCACAATTAAGTTATGCTATTCAAATCTGTGACGGATGCTTACTAGGGAAACATAGTACACCAATTCCAAATCATTCTATGGAGATTTGTGTGGTCCTATATCCCCACCAACATATGCGAGGAAGAAGTATGTATTTCTATTTGTAGACGATTGCACTCGCTACAGGTGGACATATCTACTAACTTCCAAGGATCAAACATTCAAAACTTTCAAGGAGTTCAAAGAAAAGGTGGAGACAGAACCGCGAACCAAGTTAAAGATGCTAAGGACAGACAAAGGTGGAGAATTCAAGTCGGCTGAATTCAACCAGTACTTCAAAGATAACGAGATAGCAAGGGAACTTACAACGCCATATTCCCCATAGCAAAATGGAGCAATAGAAAGAAGAAACGAGATGATGTTATTCAGTACTCGCAGCATGCTAAAGGCAATGAACATGCAACATAGTTTTTAGGCTGAAGTGGTACTAGTGTTATTCACAAGCTGAGCCGAACCGAGCAAACCTTTGCTCGTGCATGGCTCATTTACAAATCGAACCGAGCAGAGCGGCTGGTTCAAAACCGATCCTCAAATCAAACGATCATTTTCTAAGCAATAAATCAGAGCGAGTTTCATGTGAACTTCGAGCAATTTTGACAGTTTTGTCGTCCGATTTTAATTTGCAGAGAGAGATAGTGACAATGTTGGGTCTCAAGTTTTTATGTTTATAAAAACATACACATTTCATGGCATAGTATTTTTCTTATGAATAACAATGTTGCGACTGATAAGGCAATGATTATATTGCACGAAAAATGACGTTGAGAGCAGGAGACAATCGATTTAGGGTAATAACATGAGACACTAAGACGATGAGTAGAGTGTCATTTAGTGGTTTAAGCTTTAAATTTTAGATTTGGTGTTAATTTTGTATATTGGTGTGATTGAGCTAGTACGAATAGATATAGTTGTAAATTTAAAATTGTATATAGTGGACCAAAATCTAATAGAGTGGTATGTATAAAACTATAAATTTAATTTATATTTATGTATGTATATGTGTATATATACATGTATAATTTATATTTGTGTATACATGTGTATATACATATTTATATATGTATGCATGTATATATATGTGTATATATGTTGAGTGTGAAGGCCACTTGATCAAGTGGGGATTAGAAAATCCTTTCTTATCAAAGGATAAGAGGATAAGGTGACATGGGTCTGTGACCCATTATTCACGGATCTTGTTTTCTTCACTCTTTCTCTTTCATCCAATCTTATATAAAAGATTGTTTTGTATCTGAAATAATTGTACCAAGCTTAATAACAAATACTCCTAATTACCATAGTAGATGTAGGTCAGAATCGACCGAACCACTATAAATCTTTGTGTTCTTCATCAGAAAATTGTGTGTGTGTGTGAGTTCTGTGTTCGTAAGTGCATCCTGTACCTAACAACTGGTATCAGAGTCGTTGGCTCTCGATCGACACACGAACAGAAAGGGTGAAGGAAGAAGATACCTGATAGTGTGAAATCGGAATCAGAATCCGATCAGAAACCGATTAGAAACGATGAGAAACGATCAGAACCGCCGCCACCTCTTCGCCATCGCAAGCAGTCGCCGCTGCTGCCTCTCTTCGCCGTCGCAAGCAGTCGCCGTCGCTGCCTCTCTTCGCAGTCACAAGCACCACCGGTGCTGTCATCTGCCTGTTCTCTTGGGAGATCGTAGGGGAAGAAAGAGAAGAACCCTATTTTTTTTTGTTCTGTGGAATTGGGGAAGAAGAAACACTGAACGTGTTTTATTTTGTGTTGGAAATTGAGTTTCTCAATTTAAACAGAAAGGCCGCCTCAACTTTTATTTCTGGTGGAGAAATTAAAGTTTCAATTTGATCAAAAAGGCCCCCCAACTGTGAACAAGATCTCATTATCCATCAATACTTGTCCTTGCCATTAAAGCTTGAAACAGATAAGTTATTTGTTTCTGATTATTGCTTTCGCTCGTATAAATTACCACTTAGCAGTACAAACCCGTTTGGTTGGTAGTAATTTGGTATATTTTTTTTAATGGCAGAAGATAGTAAAATCAAGATTGATAAGTTCGATGGAAGTGATTATGGATTTTGGAAAATGCAAATTGAAGATTTATTGTATCAGAAAAGTTTGAATTTGCCTATGTCAGGTGAACAACCAGATGACATGTATGATGAAGAATGGAAGTTGTTGGATAGACAAGGTTTGGGTGTGGTTAGGCTTTCTTTGGCAAAGAGTGTTGCTTACAACATAGTCAATGAAACAACCACATATGGTGTATTGAAAGCTTTGTCCAACATGTATGAAAAGCCATCCGCTTCAAACAAAGTATTCCCCATCCGACAATTGGTTAACACCAAGATGAAGGAAGGCATGTCGGTTACCGCCCACATAAATGAGTTTAACTCGATTATCTCTCGCTTAGCCTCAGTTGAAATAAAGTTTGAAGATGAAGTACAAGCACTATTCCTTTTATCATCGTTGCCCGACAGTTGGTCAGGCACAGTCACAGCTCTTAGTAGTGCATTCGGTACTACCAAACTCACTTTCGATAGTATTTGTGACTTGATAGTAAATGAAGATATCAGACGGAGAAGTAGTGGTGAGACTTCTAATTCTAGTTCTTTATTGCATACAGAAAGTAGAGGAAGAAGAAACGAAAGAGGACATAATCGAGGCAGGTCCAAGTCTAGAAGAAGGGGACAATCAAAGAACAGAAAAGACGTTGGAATTGCAAAGAAAAAGGTCACTATAGAAGCCAATGTACCAAACACGTTTCAAAGAAAGAAGTAAACAGTGTATCCTCAAAAGAACAAGGTGATGTTCTCATCTGTTCTGTTGAAGATTCAGCTAAATCTTGGATTATGGATTCAGGTGCTTCTTTCCATGCTATCTCATGCCCAGATATGGTCAAGAATCTACGAACATGTAACTTTGGTAAAGTTCGTTTAGCAGATGATCAAATGCTTGATATCACAGGTATTGGAGATGTAGACTTGAAGACCTCATTAGGAACTATATGGACATTGAAAAATGTCAGGGTTATCCTAATCTGAGGAGAAAGTTGATTTCAGTTGGTAAACTGGATGATGAAGGGTTTAATGTTCACTTTGGGGGTGGACAATGGAAAGTGATCAAAGGCAATTTAGTGATTGCCAAAGGAAAGAAGCAAGGTACTCTATACATGGCAGAAGCTTCTGCTGAAGGTTTTCATGCAATGACCACTGGTCCGAGTCCATCAAATTTATGGCACAACCGACTCGGACACATGAGCGAGAAGGGATTGAAGATGTTGGCTCAGAAAGGTAAGTTTCCAGACTTGAAGAAAGTGGAAATTGAATTCTGTGAACCTTGTGTTCTTGGAAAACAAAAGAGGGTTACTTTTGTGAAGACAGGGAGGACACCGAAAGCTCAGAAGTTAGAGCTTGTTCACTCGGATGTATATGGACCAACCTCAGTTTTATCTCTAGGAGGCTCAAGATATTATGTTACTTTCATCGATGATTCAACATGAAAGGTATGGGTATATTTTCTTAAGCATAAATCTGCTGTATTTGATGCTTTTAAGATATGGAAATCTGCTGTTGAAAATGAAACTAACTTGAAGGTAAAGTGCTTAAAGTCTGATAATGGTGGTGAATACATAAGCAAGCAGTTCACTGACTATTGCGCCAAAGAAAGGATAAAGATGATCAAGACAGTTCCCGGAACTCCTCAGCAGAATGGTGTAGCTGAGAGAATGAATAGAACTCTCAATGAGAGGGCTAGAAGCATGAGGCTAAATCCCGGGATGCCCAAGACATTCTGGGCCGATGCAGTTAACACTGCAACCTAATTGATCAACCGTTCACCAACCGGTCCCTTAGATTTCAAGTTGCCTGAAGAAATGTGGCAAGAAAGGAGGTAAGTCTCAAACACTTACGAGTCTTTGGTTGTAGTGCTTACGATTTGTTAGAAGCGGGTGACAGGGATAAGTTAGACTCAAAATCCAAGAAGTGCACATTCATTGGTTATGGGTCAGAACAAATGGGTTACAGGCTTTGGGATAATGAAGGCAGAAAAGTAATCAGAAGCAAGAAGGTCGTCTTCAATGAAAACGAATTGTATAAAGACAGAAACACCAAAGGACCAGAAGCTCAGAAAGACTATGTTGAATTTGAAAGTGGTGAAATAAGGAAAGAAGCTTCAGTCGACATTCCAGAAAATGGGAACGAGTCAATCGACAGTGGGAGCTCAGGGGATGATTCTAGTAATGATTCTGCAGAAGAAGAAGAAGAAGAAGAGGTCGCTCCTCAAATTTCAGATTCCCCAGAAACTCCTCAGTTTCAACCAAGAAGATCCTCCAGAGTCGTTAGACCACCAGACAGATATTCACCATCCGTCAATTACATACTTTTGACAGAAAATGGTGAACCCCAGTGTTACTCAGAAGCCATGGGGTTGAAAGATTCATTGCAGTGGGAGTTAGCAATGAAAGATGAGATGAAGTCGCTTGAGAAAAACAAGACCTGGCACTTAACAAAGCTTCGAGCTGGGAAGAAGGCTCTTCAGAACAAGTGGGTTTTCAGGGTCAAAGATGAACATGATGGTACCAAACGGTACAAAGCAAGATTAGTGGTTAAGGGATTTCAGCAGAAAGAGGGAATTGATTTCAATGAAATATTTTCTCCAGTGGTGAAGATGACTACTATCAGACTTGTTCTCAGTATTGTAGCAGCAGAAGGCTTGCATCTAGAGCAGCTAGATGTCAAGACAGCTTTTCTACATGGTGACCTAGAAGAAGATATCTACATGACACAACCAGAAGCTTTTCAGGTTAAAGGCATAGAAAACTTGGTGTGTAAGTTGAAGAAGAGTTTGTATGGTCTGAAACAAGCGCCCAGACAATGGTATTTGAAGTTTGATAACTTCATGGGAAGAGTCGGATACAAGAGATGTGACAATGACCATTGTTGTTACATCAAGAGGTTTAAGGGTTCTTATATCATTCTATTACTATATGTGGATGATATGTTGATTGCAGGTTCAGACATGACAGAGATCAAGAAGCTGAAGAAGCAAATGTCTGAAGAGTTTGAGATGAAAGACTTGGGAGCTGCAAACCAAATACTCGGGATGAGTATTTTCAGAAACAAAGAAGATGGTTCCTTGACACTCTCTCAAGAGAAATACATTGAGAAAGTGTTAGAAAGATTCAGCCTTAAAGATGCCAAGATTTGAAGCACACCTTTGGGAAGTCACTTTAAGCTTTCTAAAGTTCAGTCACCCAGATCAGATGAAGACAAAGCAAATATGGCTAAAGTTCTGTATGCATCGGCAGTTGGTAGCCTCATGTATGAAATGGTATGCACGAGACCAGATATAGCTCATGCAGTGGGAGTTGTTAGTCGGTTTATGTCCAATCCAGGGAGAGAACATTGGGAGGCAGTTTAATGGCTGCTAAGATATTTGAAGGGGACTTCAAAAGTGGCGTTACAGTTTAAGGGGAAAGAGGTTATTCTGAAGGGTTTTGCTGATGCTGACCTTGGTGGTTGTAAAGAATCTTACAAAAGCACCACCGGATATGTCTTTACAGTGGGAGGCACTGCAGTAAGCTGGATGCCCAAACTGCAGAAAAGTGTTGCCCTTTCAACCACATAAGCTGAGTATATGGCAGTTGCTGAAGCACGCAAAGGGCTTATATGGTTGAAGAATTTTCTCAAAGAGCTCGGCAAGGAACTAGTTGATTGTGCACTGTTTTGTGACAATCAAAGTGCAATTCATCTTGCAAAGAATCTTGTCTTCCATTCAAAGACAAAGCACATACAGCTGAGATATCACTTCATCAGAGAGCAAGTTAGTGAAGGCACTCTGAAGTTGAAGAAGATCAAAGGAAGTGAAAATTCATCTGATATGTTGACTAAGGTTGTCACCTTAGAGAAGTTGAAGCTTTGCATAGCTTCAACTGGCCTTCAGGTTAATTGAAGAGAAGGCAGGGTAACTAGGAATGTGAAGAAGATCAAAGTTATTACAGAGATACTGATGCACAGTTGAAGCACAGGTTAAGATTATTCCGTGGCTTCAAGTGGGAGATTGTTGAGTGTGAAGGCCACTTGATCAAGTGGAGATTAGAAAATCCTTTCTTATCAAAGGATAAGAGGATAAGGTGACATGGGTCTGTGACCCATTATTCACGGATCTTGTTTTCTTCACCCTTTCTCTTTCATCCAATCTTATATAAGAGATTGTTTTGTATCTGAAATAATTGTACCAAGCTTAATAACAAATACTCCTAGTTACCACAGTGGATGTAGGTCAGAATCGACCGAACCACTATAAATCTTTGTGTTCTTCATCAGAAAATTGTGTGTGTGTGAGTTCTATGTTCGTAAGTGCATCATGTACCTAACATATATATATACTAATTAAAAATAATAATTCGAGGCGGACCGACCTTTGCTCATGCTTGGCTCGTTTACAAACCAAACCACGTAGAGCGGCTCGTTTACAACCGAGCCTCAAATCGAACGAGCATTTTCCTAGCAATTTCTGAGCGAGCGGCGAGCGGTTTGGATGACCATAAGCAGTACGACATGTAATATACCTACTAAACAGGTTTCTAACGAAAGCCTTAGTGAACAAGACACAATATGAAGCATTAAATGGAAGAAAGCCGAATCTGGAACGCCTATAGGTTTCTGGCTACACTGCATATGCTAAGGTATTACCATGTCAACTCAAGAAGTTAGATGATAGAAGCATGCCTATGGTATATCTTGGAATAGAAGAAGGGTCAAAGGCATCTAGGTTATACGATCCAACAAAGAACAACATATGTGTCAGTAGAGATGTAAAGCTCATGGAAGATTAACCATGGAGTTGGAATACCTACATGGAAGGGGTAGAATCAAGAAATCCTGAATGGACAAACTTTATCATACAAGAAAACGATGACCCACCAGAATTAGAAGAAGACGCACCAAGTAGTCCTGATAATAGTGGGCCACACCATGAAGATGCAGGAGTGGATTAATCAGAAAACAATCCAGACTCCTTGTAACTTCAACAGCCTACTAGTACAATCCGAACTCCTCCGGAACATCTAGAGAGCTTATCAACAAGTAGAGATCAATCTACATCTGAAAGTACAACCAGGAGTAATTAGTGACACTTCAGTACGACTAAGAAGTCTTGACGAATTATATGATGAAACGCAGTAAATTCTAGTAGATCCACATGAATTACTACGTTGAAGATGAACCAAGAAATTACAAGGTAGCATCCATTGATAGCAAATGGATTGAGGTAATGGAGGTAGAGTTAGATTCAATAAACTAGAATAACACTTAGAGATTGACAGAATTGCCAAGATATCACAAGGCAATAGGATTAAAGTGGGTATTCAAGACTAAGAAAGATGCAAATGGAAAAGTCCTCAGACACAAAGCAAGACTGGTAGCAAAAGGTTACATCCAACAACATGGGATAAATTTTGAGGAAGTATTTGCACTGGCGGCATGTATCGAGACACTTCATCTCATGTTGGCTTTAGCAACATATCATTGTTAGGATGTACATCCCTTAGATGTTAAGTCTGCATTCCTATATGGAGATCTCAACGATGAAGTCTATGTCTCACAACCAGAGGATTTATAAAGTCGGGAGATGAAGGAAAGCTTTACAAACTATTGGATTGAGATAAGCACCATGTGATTACATGAAGTTAGATCAAACGCTAAAGTCACTTAACATCAAGAAGTTGACTTTAGAACAAGCAATAAATACAAGGACAACTAAGACTTCTACACTGATTGTTGGAGTCTACGTTGTTGATTTGATAGTCACTTGAACTTCAAAGAAGGAGCTAAATATTTTCATGTGTCAGACGGAGAAGAAGTTTGAAATGAGCAATCTAGGACTGCTAGCATACAATCTAGGAATATAAGTCACTCAAGCAAGGGGTGAAATAGCTATAAAACTGACATGGTATATAAACAAGATACTCAAAGATGCCGATATGTTAACCTGCAATGAAACAAACATTCCTATGAATCCATAAGACAATTAACAAAGACTGAAGAAGGATATCTAGTAGATGCAACACATTACAGAAGCCTGATTGGTTCTCTCAGGTACTTACTGCATTCAAGGCTAGATCTATGTTATCCAGTCAATTTGCTTAGTAGATTCATGCGAGAACCAAAAGAGCATCACATGAAGGCAGTCAAGCCAGTACTACGTTGTATCAAAGGAACTAAGGAGCATGGAACATTTACAAGAAGCAAGGGGGATGTTAGATTACATGTTATAGTGATAGCAATTATGGTGTTAACACAGACCAAGGAAAAGATACAAATGGTCTAGTATTCTACTTTGGAGAATCACTTATAACCTGGTGCACACAAAAACAACAAACAGTGGCACTTTCGTCATGTGAATCTGAACTCATAGCAGTCACTACGACAACTTGCCAAGCACTATGGCTTAAAAGGTTGTTAAGTGAAGTTACAAGCTAGAAAGAAGAAAAGATAACACTATGGGTGGATAGTATTTCTGCAATAGCACTCATGAAGAATCTAGTCTTTCATGGAAGGAGCACGCACATAGACACACATTATCATTTTATAAGAGAATGCGTGGAGAATGAACACATCAATGTGGAACACATCAATGGAGAACTTCAAAGGACAGACACATTAACAAAGGCACTAGCAAGGGTCAAGTTTGCTACAATGCGCGAACTGTTAGGAGTTCAAGACCTACAACAACTCAAGGATGTTTGTGATTAGGGGGTAAATGAAGATCAAATCATTTCACATCCTAAGTCTAAGGGTTATTATGTTAATAGTATATAGTCAATTTGTATTGTAATTAGATTAGTTTAAACAATTGCGAGGACCGGAAGTGACAAAGTGGAAGATTATAACCTACTATTAAGGGAATCAACATCTCTCCATCAGACGCATCGATTTAGAAGGCGGCAAACACCACATGGATCAAGAGACGTGTTTTTCAAGAGGAGACACATCCATTCATTCGCACTTCTTAGAATAGTATAAATTGGCTTTAGATTTCCCATTTGTAATCAACGAGTTAACGCTTACCCGCGCGTTGCAGCGGGATCTTAAACCAATTTAAATTTATGTCGACACATACATAAAAATAACCACGTAAGAAAATAGTATGTTTTTTTAAAGTTGAAGAATGATAAACTAAAAACTTTAGAAACTCGATGTGGGTAAAAATGACTTTTTTTTCAAAGTTTTTTTTTTAAATAAAAAGGAATGGTAAGTGTTGATGTGAAAAAAAGAGATGTGAATGCTGCCATATTTAAAAGTAGAAAGGATGTTAATGTTGACTGGACACTAAAACAAAATAACAGTATTATAAAAATGATGTTGAGAAAAGAAAAAAATTAACTTTCATGTTCATATCAATCTATGGAACATTAATGTACAATATTAAGACGGTTTCATTTCAAATCAATTTCTAAAAATAAAAAAGATGATAACTGTATTTTTGTTTGAGAATTAAAAAAAAAAAATAGATTCAGTTCCCATCTTAATTGGAACAATAAGTTACGATAAATAATTATGATATTTTATTTAAGTTCTAAAATCAAAATCTATACATATAATAAAGTAAATCATATTGGGGACATATGACACTCTATAAGGTGATCTGAATAATTTTTTCCCGCCTAAATAAATAGATATTGATAATATTTGTTAATAAGATTTAAATAAAAAATATATTATTTTAGTCCCTAAATTTTATCTTTTTATCTTTTACCCCAAACAACTAGATTGATCACATAAAACAAACTTATAATAATAAAACAGTTTAATATACTTTTTGTAATTTTTATTATTTTAATCAATTTATTCTATTAATCGCATAAAACAAACTATAGGATAAATTACACTTTTCGTCCTTTATGTTTGTATCGAATTGCAATAGATACTCTTTAACTTCAATAATTACAGTCACAGTTCTTTATTTTGAAAACTCGTTACACTTTACGTCCTTTGTCCCTAGCTTGGTTAAAATTTTCAGTTAAATTTAATCACATGAGGTATACCGGTCATTTCACGTTTTTTATTTAAAATTTCTTAATAAACAAAACAAAAAAATAACAAACTAAAACTAATATATTCATGTAGATCAAAATCAACTGACATTTGTTTGAAACATTCATCCTTATCCTCTGCAACCACTTTATTGGTGTATGAACGAAAAGCATCAAAAATCAGAACACTTTTCGATAATTGATCACGATCTTCAAAACTAAACACGAAAAGCATAAAAAATGTAAGGGTGTTGTTAAATATACCAAAAAGTCAACTTTTGAGAAGAGAGAAGATGGTAGGAGAGAGAAAACGGCTGTCATTAATTACTTAAATCATTAATTAATATTTCTATTTTATTTTTTAATTATTAATTACAATCATTAGTTTTTACCTTTTATATTATTTTTTAAGTAAACATAAAGTATTTTTTATACAATCAAATTTTTATGTAATTAGTTTTCTTAATCTTTGTTATAACACACATACTTGACAAATGTTTTTGAATAAATTATTTAACTTTTAAACCAAATGAAGTTGAATAAAATGTTTTTGAATAAATTATTTAACTTTTAAACCAAATAAAATGTTGAATAAATTTGTATTTCATTTAAAAACTATAAATAATTTTGCGAGTTAACACAGCGCAACGTGCGTGTGTGGTTAAATGTTTTTACGTCGTCTATTTTTTTCCGTTTCACAGGTTCATCGTAACGCTCGGGTCCTAGATCGACTTACTTATTTTTATATGTTTAACGTTTCGGTTTATTTTTTTTTTTTCGCATTAACACGCTGCAACTTCAGTGTTAGTGGTCGCTGGTAGTAGTGTGACATTGGTGTGCGTTATATACTATTAATTTGTAACATCAGTATGCTTCCTATTGTTGTACATTGAGCTTTGTGAGTATTATGTGCTTTAGGTGGTTGTTAATTTGTAGAGTTAAATGCTTGGTTGGTCCCTGTGGTTTGCAAAAATTTCATACTTGGTCCTAGTATGTATTAATTTGCAACATATCTATGCATTATGGTTTTGTAACATAATGCTTAGTGGGTTGCATCACTAAAGACAAATTCATATCTATGCATTATGGTTTGTAATATAATGCTTAATGGGTTGTACCACTAAAGATAAATTTGTTTTTCATTTAAAAACTATAAATAATTTTGCGAGTTAACACAGCGCAACGTGCGTGTGTGGTTAAATGTTTTTACGTCGTCTATTTTTTTCCGTTTCACAGGTTCATCGTAACGCTCGGGTCCTAGATCGACTTACTTATTTTTATATGTTTAACGTTTCGGTTTATTTTTTTTCGCATTAACACGCTGCAACTTCAGTGTTAGTGGTCGCTGTTAGTGGTTGCTGCAACTTCAATTGTGTTTTTATGTGAACTTCCTAGTTTAAATTGCTAGTCATTTAGTTGAGGTGCTTGTTTTTCGACATCAATACTCTTTTTTCAAGTTGGTGCATGCATAGATATAAATTTGAATTTATAAAGCATAAAAAGATCTAAAACAGTGAGCTGCAGGTTTGAAAAAAAAATATTGCTAAAAAATATAAAGAGTTAGTCAGAAAATTAAAATCATAATTAGGAAAAGCTCCTTTATAATAAAACATAATTATTACTTTTTATTTTATAATAAAATAATATAATAAAGTAGTTAATCATTACAAAATTATTATTAACTTTGACTTTTGGGTATATTAATCCTTGTGATGGGTATATTTATCACATCCCAAATGTAAAGTGGCTGGTTGTTATATTTGAACCAGAAATCATTGGAGGTGGTGCGGAGGCTAGTTATGGAGGCGATTGTTATGCAACCTTTCAGATCTGACTCAGATTTGGGGTAACAATAGGATCAATAAGGGGTTTTAGGTGGCCGACAGGATTTAAGTGGAGATGGCCGGCATAACACCACCGATATGAACTCGACATCCAGAATCTGAGCGAGGTCCGGATGGGCGGATGGTATATAATGGGAGAAGCGGCGGCGCTGGTGGTGTTTGTAGATCTGACCGTGGTGGTGGTCACATCAGTGGTGGTGGACTTAAGCAGTGGTGGTGTTATGAGATTAGAGAGAGAAAGAGAAAGCGAGGCAGTGGTGTAAATCCGATGATGGTGGTCGTCACCGGTGGTGGTGAATTGGTGATGTAACTGGCGGTAGCAGTGTTTCAGTTTATAGAGAGAAAGAAGAGTGTTTAAAGAGGTGGTGGTTGTTGTAGAGGCGGGCTGATGGTGGTGGACATAACCAGCGGTGGTGATGGTAGTGGCGGTGGTGGTAGGTTTGGTGGTGGTGGTTGCACCTGGTTTGTTCAAATGTGTCTCTACGTGTGTGACAGTGAGAAAAAGTGTACTTATGTTTATTTTCTTAATTTTAATTGTTATTTTCTTTGATTTATACTATAAACAATTAAATAAATAAAAAGACTAGATTGCCCTTAAGTGAATAAAAATAACTGAAAATTTTAATCAAGTTAGGGCCAAAGGACGTAAGTTGTAATGAATTTTCGAAATAAAGGATTATGACTGTAATTATTAAAGTTAAAGGGTATCCATTGCAATTTGATAGAATGACGAAAAGTGTAATTTACCCCAAACTATAATAATAAAACAGTTTAATATACTTTTTTTGTAATTGGGTATTTTTTCATAAGATTCAAATAAAGAATAACATATATAAAATTACATTTATTCAACCCGTGTAATACACGAGGCTTTTTAAAAATTAATACACAAGGGATTTTTAATGATATACAAAATTACATTTATTCAACTTGTATAATACATAGGATTTTTAAAGATATAACTTTTTTTTATTATTTGGTATATAAAATTACATTTATTCAACCCGTACATTACACAAGATTATATAATAAAAGAAATAAAAAGGGGACATTTTCCATTGGATTGAGATGCATGTATTGATACCAAGACTCTTCTTTTCAATTAACGCACACAAAGTAGTAAAAGTGAGTAAAAAGAATCAAAGCAGTTGCATGTTTCTTTAGGGAATATTGGATTTCAATAATAACAACTATTCGTCGTTGACCGCCAATAGTCCCAACTTAATAAGTAACCACATTGGCACTCCCAACTATTAACATCTTGACCTCCAATGGACCCTAACTAACAGAACCCTAACGTCGTTAGTCTCCGGTCGCCGAAAAAACGTTTTTGGTCGGAAAACTCATTTTTTTGGTCTCAAACCTCTTTGTAACCGTATTACTTATTTTAGGAACCTTTTTCTACTAAAAGACCCAATTATTAAGGTCGTCGTAAATTCTTTCATCGCTAGAAAACTGCTTTTTGTCCGAAAAACTCAAGTTTTTGGCCGGAAAACTCAACATTTTCGTCCCAAACCCTTTTATAACCTTATATCGGACCTTTAAGAACCTTTTTCTGGCTAAAAACGTTTTTCCGGCGATCGAAGACTAACAATATTACGGTTCTGTTAGTCAGTTCTCTATTGGAAGCCAATATGTTAATAGTTCGGACGGCCAGTGGTCATTTTGAAATTAGAACTGTTAGCGGCCAACGGCGAATAGTTGGGATTATTAAAATCCAATATTCCTTTCTTTAATTCAACTTTTCCTAAGTTTTGTTGGTGTGAATTTTAATGACTTTATTTTTTTATTTTATAATTTTAGGATGTTTATCCCATGAAATTCATTGTTATTAAAGGTTTGTCTCGAAAGAGTGGGGATCCTACGGAAAGTGTGTTTTTCCTAAAAAGTGTAAAAAGTCATAAAACACAATAATTTCAGGCATAAAACACACCTAAAACTCATAAATAATAGAATGAATATTACTAAAACACCATATTCAAACTCTAATAGTCCATAAAAACTTCAAACACACCATCGTAGAACTATGAAGATAAAACACACAATGCTAAACAACATAAAACACAATAATATTTGTCATTCCACAATCAGAGCCTTAACATCTAAAACACAACATAAAACCCACATACATGATATTTTAGTAATCTTCATCATATTATTTGTGGGTTTTTGGTGTGTTTTATGGTTGACATTATGGTGTTTTATGACTTTTTACACTTTTTAGGAAATTTGGACTTTCTGGCCAACTCCTATCCTGTCTCGAAATTCAATGTTATTAATGACAACCTATGAATTTATCATGTATGTTCAATCAAAACTATCAAGAGTAGATTAAAAATAATAAGTATTTACAAATAATAAATTACATCATTTTCACTAATCAGCTCGTGTAACACACGGGACGATAACCTAGTTAATAATATTTTACAAAAACTACTTAAATAATATAATAAGTTACTATAAATAAAAAAACAGATAGATTCAAAACCCATATAAAATATGTTTAATTCTTTTCACCAACAAAATTCTTAAATCCTCTATTTACTCTCTGGGGAACCACTCTTAATCCCTTCAAGTAAAAAAAATCTACAAACCCTAACCTACGCTTGGATCTCTAAACCTTCCCCCAAATTGGTTTCACATTTTTACAGATCTCAGATTCAAAACAAACAAAATTTGTTTGAGTCATCCAGATCTAACAATCAAACCTATGGTTGTTAACGGCCATTGAAGAGGATGAAACATCGAGTAAACAAAGATTTGTTTACGGACGGAGTTTGAACAGTGAGAACGGGACGTGGGAATTTGGTTTCCGTTGAAGCGGTTCTGGTTTGACTTCGCGATTTTCCGATCAAAACAGGTTGACTTCGCGATTTTCTCATAACCCAACCCAGACACCCATCGCTGCACCTCCATACTCGCCACCGTTGTCGGCATGGCCACCGCCACGTCTCCATTTGCAGCCTCCAAAACGACACATCATATCACCTTTTTTTTTTCTTCTTCTCCTTAGTATAGATCCATTGTCGCCGAGGGGATCGAAACCCTATATCTATATCACCTTCAATCGCCGGAAACGACCATCATCGGTAATCCTAAACACCGCTCGAAAACTGGTCTAGATCGAGACATGCAGACTCGCCGGCTGCCTCGTACTGGTCGGAAACGCAGCCGCCTCACTCCTTGAGGTCCACCGCTGCTGGGTCGTCGTTTTAAAGTAGTGGTTGCACCGGTGAAAATGGGGGTAAACTCGAGACCCTGAGAAAAATCTATTATACCAATATCATCTATTTTTGTGATTTTTCTGCAAGGAAACCCTAAATCATCTATATATAGATATATGTTGGGTTTGGTGCCTGATTGGAGGAGATATGACGGTTGAATGTTGGTTTTTGTGACGATTGGAGGAGATACGACAGTTTCTTGAATGTTTTGTGATGTTTAGTAGATGACTGCGGTTATTTGACGGAAGGGAAGATGACGGTTGCTTGAATGTTTTGTGATGATTGGCAGTTAATTTTTCAAACGGTGAGCCGGACGCTGTAGGGTTTTTTTTTTTTTTGAAACGTAAACTTCATTCACAACAAGCCGACCCAAACCGGGCCGACCCAAAACACTACAAACAAATTACATATTTACAAACGAGATCCACTCTTCCCAACTAACCCCTTTAAACTTGGATCTGTTAGAAAACCAAAGGAAACTAAGCACTTTAATCTCGCTCAAAATCCTATCTATCCTTACCGGGCTATTTGAGAAAACCAAATTATTCCTAGCACGCCAAAGGCTCCAACACGCAACGATGACTATGCCGTACACCGCCTCCTTCTTCTTCGCTGAAACTGGGATGGATTTATGTATACCGAGGAGGTCGATGATCGAGAAAGCATAAATGAACGGAATCCTACACCACGAACTAATGTCGTTCCATACCACTGAAGACACGTAACAAGAAGTAAAAATATGTTCAGCTGACTCGTCCGCAGAACTGCACAAGGGGCAGCTCGGATCTCCGTTAAACACATTCCTGTTTCTTAAAGCAAGCTTCGTCGGAATTTTTTCCATTTCCGCTCTCCACAAGGGACGCTGTAGGGTTGTGTAGCATTTTTTGTAACTGTTGTTAAATTTAATTGAAACAATGCGTCATGTCATGTGGGCGAGGTAACTGAACCAAAACGTTATCCCTTTTCTGACCGGCGTTTGTTTTTAACCGGCACCGGTTGGTTTTTTACATGTATATAATATAATAATTAAGCAAAGGGTATGTATGTGTGGTTTGTTAAAAGTCATGACTTTTCATTTTCTAGAGGTAACCCAAGTTACTTTTTGTAGGGTTATATAATATTCATTCATGTACAAAACATTCGGATTATATACAAGTTATTTCATTGTTCTAGAGATCAAAGATCAAGTTCTGGGTAGGGATGAGATCGGTACGATACCGGTAACGTACCCGGTACCGATACCGTAAATACCGTTACCAAAATTGAGGAGATGTGGATACCGATTACCGTACCGTATTTATAGATTCGGTACCGGTACGGTACATGTATCGGTACCGGTATTTCGGTACTTTACCACATTGATACCTCTTTGGTGTCATCCATCGTTTTACCTAAAAAAATATCATGTGCAACCCATCCATCCATTATTAATTGAACTAGAGTAATATATAGAGGAATGTAAACAAAAGGTAAACATATTAAGTAGTAAAAAAAAAAATCAAAAGGTAAATATCAATGGGTTTGACTTTTAATTCTAAAATATTCTAAAATATTTCACCAAAATAAATTGAAACTATGAGAAACCCATTATAAAAATTGTATCTTTTAATCAATTTAATTGCAAAAATTCAAAATTTTGTTATTAATTCTAAACTTCATTATCTGCTGTGAAAAACTTAAAATTGATCTGTAGGCAAATTGGCTTTTACTCTGTTTGTGCCCATGAATATTGGTTATCATTGTGCTCAGCTTTGGTGTTGCTAACTTGCTATCATTGCAAATTTGCAATCAGTAGTGTTGCAAAAGTGGTATAATCAGAGAATTCATGGTCAGTATTAGAAGAATTGTTTGAAGTTTCTTTATTGTTTTCAATTGCTATCATCGTGTGTAATTGTGAATGATTAGTTAAGATTTTCCCTTGTAGTTAGTGGTTACATTGGTTATATGTGAAAAGGTGTAAACTTTAAGCCATTTGTAGTTTGTCTTGTCTAGCAGCTATAGCGCGCTACATAGCGTTTGTAATATGTTGCTTAATAGTAAATAGTGATTAACAACGACATTTTTATTTATTTATTTATTTATTTTTCTCATCTCCACTGCTCGACTATGTTGTCAAAGACGCAAGGCGCAGGCGAGGCGCATCGGCCTCGCCCGGAGCCTAGGCGTAAGGCGCAAAAAAAGCGTGGGCTTTTTTAAGAAAAGCGCACATAGAGAAAAAAAATATAAAAAATATGTTATGCTTTGAAAATAAATAAGATTCCACATATATAATTAAAAAAACTATTATACATGTCATTTAAGATCATGGAGCTAATAGTTAGTAGCAAAAGTTTAGGACTTATATGTTGTAAGTTTTGGGTGTGTGAATAAAAGTCTCAAAAGGTGCTAAATACTTTGTCCCAGCAAAAATGAGTTTCTGAGCTGGAATTTGGTTGAACTCATGCGGACACGAATGCAGCTCCGAAAAGCCCGGGCCCACGTGAGGCAGCTTTTATTCGTACTCAGTTCAGTTTCGTTTTTTTTTTAAATTTTTTTCTGCTGCGCGCCTCGCTGCGCCTAGGCGCGCGCTTTTTGCGCTTTTGACAACATAGTTGCTCGATATACAAGTTTGGTCTTCGTAATCCAACCTAAAAACCCCTTGGAATTCATTATTAAATTCGGTATTAATACCAGTATTTACCGAAAAATATCTTTACGGATACCGTTTTACCGATACCGAATTTTGAAAAATCTATTACCAATACCGGTACCGTTACGGTACCCGTAATTCGGTAAAAAAATCTCATACCTAGTTCTGGGCAAGACCGTTTATCGAGCTCATTATTTATACAATTATACATAAAGAAAGCGGAGCTTGAGTTTTAGTTTAACGAATCAAGTTTGAGTTTTGTCAAGCTCAAGCTCGGGATATAGTTATCTAGTTTAGCCCCCTCTGACATAAGGTATAAGTTAATATATCAATATGTGACTAGAAACCTATATGGGACAAGTATATTTGAATTATATATAAATGTCTTAAACACACATATTAAGTATTAACTTTAAAATAAATCTTAAATTACCCGTTTGCAATGTTTTTGGGTTCCCATCCAGCAATTTCAGTTGCACGAACAAGTGCATCTCTCCATGATTCAACCTTGTTGTTGTTCTCTATCTTGTGTTTGGCAAATGCTTCTTCGAATTTTCCCTTCTGTTTTCTCACTTCTGAGGGATCCACACAATAGAATACGGGCATAACAATTAGGTTTCTCTCTTCCCTGCATTTCATAATATGTGCAAGTTCATCCAAACACCATGAAGAGTCCGCATATTTTTCTGAAAATATAATAACAGCAATTCGTGACCCTTCGATAGCCTTGAAGAGGGATGGACGGATGGATTCACCTCGGGGAAGTGCTACATCGTCCTTGTAAGTAGAGATCAGCCGATCCTCAAGAGTGGAGTAGAGATAATCTGCAAAAGTTTTGCGGGTATCTTCTCCTCTGAAACTAAGAAATACATCGTAGTTTTTACGCAACTGAGAAGAATAAGAAGAAGATGCCATTGATGTGTTGTGAATCAACATAAGTGAAGACACATCTAAGTTAAAATGAAAGAGTAATGTGATTTGGTTTGTTTTGCCTATGGAAAGTAGTTGAATATATAGATGGGGTGGATGACGTACATGTGGTTCCCCTTCCTATCTTTCACACTTAAATTTCCTCCAACTTTCTTCTTACAATATCATAAATAACAATTGTTTGACATTTTGATGACCTTAGCGCTATTTTATTGAGATATAAATTCCTATCTTTCACACTTAAATTTCCACCAACTTTCTTCTTACAATATCATAAATAACAATTGTTTGACATTTTGATGACCTTAGCGTTATTTTACTGATATAAATAAAATATATTTGATGTATAAATAATATCTTTTTTTTAAAATATAATAGGTTAGAACCACAAATATTATACTATACGGCTTTAATTAGTAAAACTTGGTTTTATTTTTGCAATTTTAGTTTTGTGGGTTTATAAAGGAAAATGAGGAAAAAAAAAGGAATTACAACTCTTTTTAGTAAAAGGAAAACAAATTAAATAACGGTAAATTAAAATTTTATTATAAGAGTGTAAAGAAAAAAATATTGAAAAACGTGCAAGTTTGATGTAAAGGAAATAAGGAATATATATATATATATATATATATATATATATATATATATATATATATTAAATGTAATCACGAAAAAAAATCGGGTAAATTTGAAATAGATAAGGATTTGCGTGTAAGTTAAATGGCTATATGGTTTATGTGGAAAACAAAAATTAAGTTGCTCGTCATGTACGAAACTTGAACCCAAGATCTTCCCCTACAATACTTAGGTGTTTACATGTTTTGTCTTTCTTAATGGAGTATCATTGATCATCATTAGTATTAGGTTTATAGGTATAATGTATAATAAATAAGTAATAATACAGAGATACAGAAGAGATAGAGAAGTGGTAAAGATAAAAACTATATAAT
Organism: Helianthus annuus; assembly: GCF_002127325.2. Classification (NCBI taxonomy): domain Eukaryota; kingdom Viridiplantae; phylum Streptophyta; class Magnoliopsida; order Asterales; family Asteraceae; genus Helianthus; species Helianthus annuus. Next base: position 27,481,718 of record NC_035434.2, on the reverse strand, counting down.
GATTTAACATGTATGTATTCTATATTGTACGAATTAAAAATTAATATAAATTAGCAACAAGTTAAGGCATTGAGGTGTTGTACCTCATGTTTTGGGGATTTTCAAAAAAAAAAAAATTGATATTTCACTTTACACCAAAAACTACTTGATTTTTTAGTTTTAACCCAAAAGTTTTTAATTTTTCCAATTTAACCTCACAACTTTTTTACTTTTTAACTTTGATCCCCTATGTTTTCCATATTTTGCAAAAAAAATCGTTTTACGTTTAGTTATAAATTTTACGAGTTAACACGGCACAGTGTGTGTGTGGTTCAACGATTTTACGTTATGTTATACGCTTCGTTCTAAATTTTACGAGTTAACATGGCACAACGTACGTTTGTGGTTCAGTGTATTTCCGTTTAATAAGTTCGTCACAACGCTCGAGTCCTAAATCGAGTGAGTTATTATTTTCTATGTTTTATATGTCAGTCTAATTTCTCCACGTTAAGACGCCACAACTTCAATGTTGGTGGTCGTTGGCTATATTGTGGCATTGATGCTATTTGTCACGGTTTTACGCCCCCACCACAACGCGGGGGCTCAATGCGATAGGTTATTTATATGGATGCAGGTCATATAACGGAGTAATTATGATACCATTAATTGTATTGAGTTTATTTAGTGAATTACTTATTTGTATAAGATAGTAATACAGATTTAACCGACAAAAAATCTTTAAGACGTTGTAAATGTAAATCTGATCAACAACATGTCAATTTCTTTGACCGCGCCACAACACGTGCGGGTCAATCTTCTAGTTTGAATTAAAACTAATGTAAAAGATAAAAGTGAGAGATTAATTGCAGTAACACGTGATATTCTTTGAAATCATTTATTATAATAGGAATTTTAAAGAGAATAAAATCAAGGGAGTAGCTTTGGGGGGGGGGGGGGGAGGGAGCCGCCGACCCCCCAAACTTTTCACTCAGTAGTGAAGAGTATGCAGTTTTCATATAGATATTTTTGTGTATATACGTTTTTGACCCCTCGATTTTATAGAAATTTTGGGTATATCCGTCTTCGACCTTTGGTCGGAAATTTCAAGCTTCACCACTAAATAAAACTATCTATTATTGTATACTATTATTTTCTAGCAATTGAATAAATGAAATTGGTTTGTTTATCTTTTAAAAACTTAATTGTCTTAAGAGAAAGGTGTACTGTTGGCGAAGACACTGGGGGATATAACATCACTCATTTTTAATGCCTATTTCAGGGAAATTTCCTTTTAGCAACATAATAATGAATGGATTTCTTTAAAGGACTGAAAGACGAGAGACGTCGTCAATGCCATTGACAGAGTAAAAGACAATTGTAGTGCAATCCATTGAAGACTAATGTTAAATTTTGTGCTTAGTTTTAATTTAATATTGTAATAAAAATGTATCATGTTACAAATTACAATTATAACATACCTACTTCAAATCTTTAACTAACTAGAAAATCAATCTCATTATATAAACATCTTTTGTCCTAACACCTAATTTGTTTGTAAAACTACGATACATAATGTTCTTCAAATTACCTTCAACAATCATTCGCTATTGAGTTTGATTTTTCAAGACTGTTTGGTTAAATTAGTAGCATTCTTCATAAAGAGAATGTTTGAGAAATTTATTGAAGGAATATAGTTGTCAAGAACAACACTAAGGTACAAAGTAATACCATTAACGATGTAAGATTAAATATATTATGATGTTATATTTAATCTAGTAGACATTATAATCATTTACATAGTATAGATTAAAATATATAACAACCTATTAAATTATTAGTTGGTAATTGTTGATGGACCATATTACCCTCATTAACTAATTAGGTTTCCTCTTAGGTGCAAATATAAGGAGACTAATGTAGAGGTTAAAATGTTAGACAACCTAATTACTCAACAACATCAATTTTCGTCTCCCTCTCTCTCCAAACCGATTACCCTTTATCAGTTCATCATCACCATCATTAGATTGCACCCTAATGAGGAACCAGATCATCTTGACAAGCATCTCTTACTGGATTTTCTGCTGGCCTGTCTGCAATCACGGGTATGTTTTCATGTTTTCCATTATGTATAAATAGAACTTAACAACATGTGGTATCAGAGCATATGTTGATAAATCGGTTCTGTTTCCGTAACCCTTATTCGGGGATTGAAATCTGGAAAATAGAATTTTGAAAACCTAATAAAACTAACAGCCTGTTTCAAGTCATATAACACTACCGAAATCACTGTTTTAGGAAAAAAGAAAGAAAAAGAATGGTTAATGATGTGTCTCAAAAACAAAATGGGTAAATTTATGTCTGAAATCTGTTTAAAAAAACCTTAAAATCCAGGTTTCGGGTTCAAGAAATTATGGTTTTATTTTAGGGTTCATCATGTGTTCTTAGGAAAATTCAAAATTCCTTTATGTTTTGGAATGTAATTAGGATTATTGAGTGTTTTTTCTCTTTTGATCCAATTTTATCTTCTAAGTTTTTTCGAAAACTTTTAATTGATAATCAGATTATTTTTTCAAAATATTTTGATAAAATTAAATCAGTACTAAACCAGGAAATTGTATCTCACAATCCCTAAAAATTCGAATTTTCAATCTTATCTCCATTAACAGCTATTGACAAGCAGGTTTCGAGACCTGGAGAATAAGTTTCGAGATTAGATGGTTTCGACTAAGGTTCTGACTGAGATTTTTACTCGAAATCTCACTAAAATTCAAGGAGAACTGAGATTACGACTGAGATTTCGACTCGCAATCAGGTTGTTGCGACTCGAAATCTCATAATGAACTCGAAATCACATTAAGGCATTAGTCTTCATAACTCGAAACCTCGACATTTCGAGTGAGGTTGCGACTGGCATTAATGACTCGAAATCATTGTAGATATCGAAACCCCACTTAGAAATCGAAATCTCACAAGATCTCGACATCATTAAGGGACTCGAAATCTCGTTAGGAATTCGAGATTAAAAGGCCACTCAAAATCATAAAGGAACTCATAATTAGTCGAAATCTTACTCGAAACCTTACTCGAGATCTCACTCAAAATCTCAAGTTAAGTCGAGATTTCATAACTGAGTTGAGGTCTCACTCGAAATCTAAGGTGAACTCGAAACCTCACTCAAAATCTCATTACTTTATTTAGTTCAATCTAAGGTGAACTCGAGATCTCACTCGAAATCTAAGGTGAACTCAAGATCTCACTCGAAATCTAAGTTAAGTTCGATCCGCGCTAACAGGTCGTTTGCTATTAGACACTTGATTTTTGTAAATACTTAGTTAATTAGTCAGAATTAGATAATGTTTTACAAAACAAAGATGGCTTAACTTGGATGAGCTTTTGATGTATCACTTCTGGCCAAAGCTGATTTGATGCATCTATTTATCGTTCAAGTATTACGTAAGCTATGTTATGAATGCATTACAAACGTCAATATCTTATTTTTGGCCAAAGCTGATTTAATTCATTTATGTCTAGCATACTTAACAAGTGCATACTAAAGTGATTGTCTCATCTCTGGCCAAAGCTGATTTGTCACGGTCACTTTGCATACATGCTTAAATGATTACACTTCTGGCCAAAGTTGATTTGTCTTTGTTTAAGTAGAACTTTAACTAAGTCTATTATTTTTATGTTAGTAATAGACAATATCACAGCTTCATAATTTAAATGGTCATTATTTATGCCTGCCTTAGTATAACATGCCCTTAGATCACATTAGGACTTCTTGATTTGTATCATAATTCGCTCATCTTATTTCCACTATCAGCACCCAATTGCGGGATTCCACCTTTGACTGGTGATAACTTTGCTGCATGGAAGGACTCTCTCATGCTTACGCTTGGATTGCTTGACTTCGATTATGCTTTAAGAGAGAATAAGCCAGCGGACCTTACTCCTCAAAGTAGGGGTGTGCATGGGTCGGTTTGGGTCGGGTTTGACTAAAAAACATAACCATAACTGCGATATCGGTTGTTGGATAACCATAACCATAACCGATCCGTTATGGTGGTTATGGTTATTCGGTTTTGATGGTTATAGCGGGTCAGTTGTGGGTGGTTAACCATGTATTTAGCTTAGCTAAAAAATAGCTTAATTTTTTTAACATGAAACAAATTGTTATTGTATATTTGTATATAATAGTATATTACATAGTATTAAAAAATACATATAATCTATAATATTAATACCAATTATTATCTAATATTCAAATAAAGTGATATGATACATTCCATAAATTCAAATAAACATTCAACCAAAACCACAAAATGATATGGAAAACCTATAAGTAGTAAAAATCTTCAGTAAAAAAACATCAAATATTAAAAATATGGTGAAAAATCATAAATCTTACAAAGATTTATTACATGTCGGTTCGGTTATGATAGGTATGGAAAAAACGATAACCATAACCGACCCACTACTTTCGGTTTTAAAAAAACCATTAACCGACCCACCAGTTTTTTATTTGGTTCGTTTTTTCGGTTCGGTTTTGTCGATTAATTCGGTTATGGTTCGGTTAATTAGGCTTTTTGCACACCCCTACCTCAAAGTACTGCTGCTGAGCAGATGATTCATGAAAAGTGGACTAAGTCTAACCGCATGTCTCTCATGTTTATGAAGCAGTCCGTAAACAATGCAATCAGAGGAGCCATTCCTGATTCTGATGATGCTAAAACCTATTTGGCTTCTGTGGAGGCGCAATTCAAGGGGGCGTCTAAAGCACACGCTAGTACTCTAATCCTCAAGATGGTGACAACTAAGTATGATGGGAGGAACGGCATTCGTGCACACATCATGATGATGAATGACATGGCCAATAAGCTAAAGGGGCTAGACATGGAAATTAGTGATGGTTTCCTTGTTCACTTCATCATTACTTCGCTTCCTTCGTCCTATGAAGCATTCAAGATCAATTACAACACTCAGAAGGACAAATGGACAATGAGTGAGCTGATCGCTATGTGTTGTAGGAGGAAGAGCATATGAAGATGGATCGCACTACTGATGTTGCAAACTTCACCACCTCTAACTCTAAGAAAAGGAAGAGCAATTATCCAAGAAGGGGTGCTTCCAAGGTCCAAAGGCCCAATCCTAATACAAGTGCACCTTCTAGCTCTAAGAATTCTTTAGGCAAAATCTACTGCAAGTTCTGTAAAAAGACAGGACATATGCAGAAGGAATACCTTGACTTTAAAGAGTGGCTGGCTAAGAAAGGTAATGACTTTTTCATGATACTTGAGTCCTATAATTTAAATGTTCGTGCTAATTCTTGGTGGTTTGATTCTGGTTCTCTGGTTCATGGAACCAACTCTACTCAGGGATTCCTTTCAATCCGGTTCTTTTAGTTAAACATAAAAGAGTAAATAGAACGAATGAGGGAAAGTACAAGGGCCAATTATGACATCTTAGAAATTGAGGAAAATGGTTAACAAAAAGGAAATAAAGTCAAAATTCTGCATTTCCCTTGAAGGTGTGTGTGTGTGTGTGTATGCTTCGATGTCTTGAGAGAGGAAGAACTCTCTAGGTCAATTTATCAAGTTCAAGCCAATTCAAGATCAAATGATGAGGAAACTAATGCATGAATGAAGAATCCCAACCATCTGGTGCTAATAATCATGTGGCAAGTTGTAGAATTCAATTTGGTGATTTTATACGAAGTGGGTTATGATCAATCCGTGTATTGATATGAAATTAAGCATGATTGTGTATTAGAATCACCAAATAAAACTTGTGTTGTGTATAATTTTGAGTAATTTCATGTTTTGAAATGAAACCCATTTGAGATGACGAAGATAATGACATGAATGTGTCACCCATGCCTAATCCTAGTGCAAATGTAATGTATTATGTGGTGTGTGATGCATATATGTTAGTTAGTTTAATGTATAGTATGAAATTTATTTGATTATAGTTATGTTGATAAGATGAATGCAAGAAGTGGGAATTTAAGGCATGAATGGGTTATACATTATGCTTAGAAAGTAGTAGGCACACCAAGTGTATGATGAAATGTCTAAGTGATGTTAGGATATGAGATTGTATGAAATGGCTTGAAATTTATGAATGAAATATGATAATGACGATATTAGTAGTAAACTAACTTGAAGAAGGTGCGTTAGATGGAACTCGTACAAGAATTCGGGTTAAATCTATGGTTTATGTCAAGATTCTGCATTAGGGGTTTGTATATTGTGCTTGAACGGGTGATGCTCGCCATGTGTTCTATTAATTACTTGATTGCGATTAAGAAGTGAATGTGTACTAAATATATAGCATATGACCTTCCAAGGAAAGGATGATGTTATGATTATGTTAGGTTAACTAACATAGAATCTGATTGTCAAATGTAGAATCATGAAAGTATAAGTATGTACAAATTGATTATGTGCATATTGTGTATGTAACTAAGTGATCATGTGGTTGGATGTGTCATACAACATCATGTATGAAATGAATATGATGTCATTATTATGGTCTACCATAACAACATGTATGTGTGTTCAAAAGAAGTTGGAAGTTATATGTTAGAAGGTTGACTTCCGAAAGTCAACCAAGTATTAATAGCATGAGTAGGCATTTTGACACAAATGTAAGAATTTAGGAGATCATGAGATATGTGTTAGATCAATTATGTGTTATGTGTGATAATGAATTCGGATTTCGAAGATATTGGACAATGTGGCTGGCTGACAATTCATGCCGTATGCGTGTTAGTGAAAGTCAATGTAGATAAGAGTCGTAAAATGCATGTTATTATGAATGAGCATGAATACTAACATTTTATGGGCATGACGACATGAAAGGATAGGAATCACACTAGCATGGACTCAAGCATAGAAGGCTAACGGGTCAAGAGGAAGCAAGGAGACAAGCACGAAAACGGATGCACAAGGTAAGTGATTTTTGCAATCACTTCGTATTTAGTCACATGAATATATACATATACATATATATATTTGGATATTTGAAATCAAGGTGGAATGTACAAATAAGTGAGAAATGCTAAGGTAAGATTTGTGAAATGGTTGGTATGATATTAAACCGGTAAAACCTCAATATAGGGGTAAATGGGTCATAACTTTTAGTCGAAATATTTTAAGACGGGAAGTATGGGGATGTGTTAATGTTAGGGGAAGGTTTAGATATAAGGATTATCAGATAAAATATTAATTAAATGCATATCTGGACGTCTCGGGGGCCAGCTTAATCAAAACGTATTCGGAACGGGTCAAAAGAGAGCTGAAAATGAAGTAAATCAGCAAGTTGGTACTGGGCTCTACCGTAGCTTACGGTAGGTACCATAATCTACGGTAGGTAGGAATGATACATTTTCACCGTAAGACAGTTATGAGTCACCGTGGGTTTTTTAATGCCACCGTAAGCTACGGTAGCCGTAAGACATTTATGAATCACCGTGGGGATTTTTATGCCACTGTAAGCTACGGTGGCTACCGTAGCTTACGGTGGAGGCCATATGCAAAATGTAAAGTTTATGTATTCTTCGTTTTCTTCGATTTCGGACCCCATGAACCCATTCCAAGCCCCGTTTAACTTCTATAACGTACCTCAATCTTACCAAATGGCTTGGTGAGCTATGGGCGAGTATATAACTCATTTTTTAGATCCCGAAATGTACCTGGAGGTCATTAAAAAAGCGTTTATGAAGTACGAGTAAGAATGGGGCGTGTAAGTAAGTATGCGTGGGAATGAATTGAGTATGTAGGCATGTATGTATAGATTTAATCACAATCCAGTGGATGGAATTTATAAGTAAGCATAAATAGAAATAAATATACACGTATGTTGTTGTTTACATGTCTTATGTATAGTAGTGTGTGACTAAGGCCTCTTCAATTAAATATGTAAGAACGTAAATTGTAAGTAAGAGTTTGTATTAGATAAGGTGTATGCTGATGTGTGTAAAATGCAACATATAAAACACATCAATTAAGGCATAAAACTAACCCTTTTTAAGTACTAATGTTGGAAAAAGAGTGTTTTTGTCTTCCTTTTGTATTTTCAGGATGAAATGAGCTCAAAATCACAAAAGAAGCAAAAAGACCACTAATTCTACCATAAATACAAGAAAAGGGACAAAAGTAAACTGCCCGGACCCTCAACGGCACCTCCCAAGACAAAGAGAAGAGAACAGAAGTCTGAACACGCCCCGTGTCCAGTGAACACGGGGGCGTGCCCAGGAAGCAGCAGAAAAGACAAACCAGTAGAAGCTTCCATTGCTCACCACGGGGCCGTGCCCAGCGGACACGGGGGCGTGTTGAAAGTACAGCAGGCGCATTAATTGTAATTCGCAATTACAATTAATGAAGAGAGAGAATGTCAGACGGGCACGGGGCCGTGTCCAGCGGACACGGGGCCGTGTCCAGCGTTCTGTTCAGCCTATAAATAGAGGAGCTTGGTTTCATTCTCTCTCATCCCTTGGCACACCACCTCTCTCACACTTCATCCACCACCCATCACCACCATAACACCATCATCCACCACCATCATCCATTGTCCATCATAGAGTGTGTGAGTCGTCTCGGGATCCAAGATTGATCGTAAGAGTTCTTGACAATCAAGGCCATGTTTGCCTAAGTCTCTTACATCACTTGGTGAAGACAAGTGTTTAGTATAATACTTTTTATTTTTAATCTTTTGCACTTTTTATTTGGTTTTGTATTAATGACTTTAATAACTAGTTACTTATGTTGAAGGTGATCTTTCCTTATCGTTTGTCCGTGGTGTCTTGGCATTATTTTACTGTCTATATAAAATAAAAGATTTTCACCATTCATATCTCCACGGTCTATATGGAGGTATGTTGACTACCTGGTCGGGGGTTAAGGGAACGGTTTGGTAAAGGTCTTGCCCTTGTTCAGCGTTTAGAGGTCCTGCTTGGGACCTGGGTCAAATTTAGTAGGATCTCCTTCAATGCCCATAGGTATTGGATGGCGGGGATCCAAACTCTTTGACCCCCTCATAAGCTAACTACTATTAATACTATAACCCGGCTATTTAGGACTGTATCCCTGCTGACTCAGACTACTTAGCCGAGGGTAACGTCACCGCCGAAAGCGGGGCCTACCATAATTTGCATTAATAACTTAATTCATTATCTTTCAATAATCCGACCCTTTAGGATTGTATCCTTGCTGACTCAAACTACTGGGTTGAGGGTAACGTCGCCTTCGAAAAAGGGGCCTACTACAATAACTAAGATAATCTCTTAAACAAGTGCAAAAGTGCGAAAATAATCAAAGGTTATACTAATACACGTGTCGGATCCAAGTGATTCATCTTGTCTATCTGTTTTTATTTTATTTTTATTTTTCAGCATTTAGTTAGTTTTTATTTTTCTTAGTTTAAAATATTTTTCTAACTTTTTGATTTGATTAGACGTTGAGGATAAACCGGTATTAAAAGCTCTTGTGTCCTTGGACGACCTCGGTATCTTACCAACACTATACTACGTCCACGATGGGTGCACTTGCCCATATGTGTGCTTAGTGTTAGTAAATATCGTGTTTTATAAATTTAAAACTTGGCTAAAAGTGTAAAAAGGGCTTAAATAAACATCTAAAAACATATATACACTAACACGCATCAAGTTTTTTGGCGCCGCTGCCGGGGACACAAGGATTTTAAGAAAGTTAGGAATCAACGGCCTAATCATCTTTTTATTTTTCTTTAATTTTTAGGATTTTTTTTTAGATTTTTCAGCTTCTGCAGAGCTCAGCACGGGGCCGTGCCCGCTGAACACGCCCCCGTGCCCAATCATTGGAACTGGCAATCCTGTTTTATATCAGACAGTAGGCTGAACACGGGGCCGTGTCCACTCAACACGCCCCCGTGCCCAAGATTCAGTTACTGAAAACAGAACCGTTTGATCCCGGCGGTTGGTAACTTCTGATACAAACATGAGTAATAGTGATTCTTTTTACTTTCGGCACTCTTATGGTTTGTGGTGTCAATTATGTGGGGGCGAACACGAGGAATTAAAATGTTTCTTCCTCACTTATAGGCCACACTATATAGACCCACCAATTCCTTGTAGCCTTAAGAGGGGCGAAAGTAAAAATAAACACTATTTCTCCCTCGAATGCGCCCAACCGGATATTCTAGGAGATATGCTCCTTGACGAGCTATTTCAACTAGAAGAACTACTTCTAAATTGGTCAAAAGAACTTAGGAAGGATTTCTTAGATCCATCCCAAGATGATGACCATGAGGAAATGTTGGAACCGCATTCTGACAACCTCGTTGCTCCCGAAAATACCTTTCTTCCTAGACAAGACGTGGACGATAGTCGTCCCTGTGCCGATTGTGCCGTGAAGGACTCCCCATCGACCTCGTTCGGTGCATACATAGACCTGAGCGATTCGGCATACACCTTCTTTAACGAGAGCCCGGGAAAGGGTTGGACTTGTCCACCTAGAATGAAAATAGGAATTACCCTCACCGACAACCTCTTGCGTTCTCGCCTTAGTATAGGACAATTAAGGTATCTTAGGCACTTTGGGGTTGTTCCAACAAGTCAGGAGCCACCCGATAAGAATTAGCTCCTTAATAAAGACAAAACTTCATAAATCAGCTTTCCGACACGGGGCCGTGCTCGGCCAACACGCCCCCGTGTCCATCAAAAGATTCCCTTCTGATCATGACGTCAGAATACGGACAAACTGTGTCAGAATTTTCTCTGCACACGGGGCCGTGTCCAGCGGACACGGGGCCGTGTCCAGCAGGCTGTCGTTTTCTATAAATGCAGCCAAAAATCCTGCACATTTGGACCAACTTGGGGACAGAGATTTGAAGGAATCTTCTCTCAAACAATCCTAGGTAAGTCTAAAAGAAGTTTCCAACAACCCATCTTGTCCTTTCCTCTTCTAGACATTTCCTTCTTCTTCATCTTTCTTCAAGAACTACCATGAAAAGTTTGAATTTTCAATCTTTGTGGTAGGGAACAATGAGTTTTGATCATAGAATCTTGGTAAAAACATGTTATGTAACATTGTTTAAAGTTATTTGCTGACAAAAAGCTTGCATAAACCCAGAAAATAACTTAAAAACCCAAGATTCCTTGCTCCAAAATTCTGCAGAAAGATGAACACGGGGCCGTGCTCAATGAGCACGGGGCCGTGTCCAGAAACTGTTTAGTCTTATAAACTATTTTTGGTTTATTTTTCGTAGAATGGCGAGTGAAAACAGCGAAACATCATCCGTTCATTCCTCAAACAGCCGAAGGGGAAGGAGGCCCTCCGTTGAAGCCACACTTGTGCACTACGTGATAGCACTAAGAGAGGCTCTCGACGAAATGACGTCCGTAGAGGAGGTCCTCATTGACCGTATCAACGATCTTACGATGGGATTGGAAAGCAGCTTCCAAGAGATTAACCTTTTGCACCAAAGGTTAAACATTTTGGTGGCACCTCCCATGGAACCAGTCCTTCCACAACAAGACTGGAACTTAGCACTCGGTATTAACAACCCTACCGGGTGGGGAGACATCCCCGCGGAACCTCCTATGGAAATCCCACAAGAAGTCCCGGCGGAAGTTGAAACTCCTCAAACAAATGCAAACGAGCCTTCCTTCCTCCTTCCAAGGGAGGTAGAGGAGTGGCTTGCCGACATATGAGGAAAAACGTGTCCGAAAGATGGAGCTCTACAAAGCCTTATCTAACCAAGATCAGTAGATTCTTGGAAATTTTGCTAACATTAAAATAAAACATAGGGCTAGAACTCCATAAGCTTACTATCTATGTAATTTTTTTTTTTTTTTTATGTATTATCTCTCTATTAGCAATGTTATGATGGTTTTTATGATTTATGGGCTCGTGGTGGTAATGGATGAAAAAGGGAACGAGAAAAAATGGAACCATGCAGAAGAACAGAACAAACCGACAAAAATCTCCATAACAGAAGGCTCCACACGGGCCGTGCCCAACCAACACGGCCCCGTGCTGAGCCCCCTGCAGGAAATCACCCAGTTCAGGTAACTGGACACGGGCCGTGTTCAGCGAACACGCCCCCGTGTCCAGGCTTCTGTTTCACTTTTATAATTTTTGTTACTGGCACTTGACCACGGGGCCGTGCCCGGTCAACACGGGGCCGTGTCCAGAGCGCCAGTAACACAAATCTTTGTTTTTAAACACACTTTTACATATTCTAATCAACCAAAAACTTTATTTTTGGACACATTGAGGACAATGTGTAAAATAAGTGTGGGGGGATGCTAAAACCTTGGAATTTTGCAAACTCCTAAAACAAGCCTTACACAAAACTCTATTGGAACCGCTAAACACCCCAAATTTTTTTCAAAAACTTTTTCATTTTTTTTATTATTTACTTGTCTTAGTTTAAGTTGGGAATAACAAGTTATAAAAGGGTTATATTTTTACAAACTTACAACCGATAGCGTCGTGATAAAAAGAACTAACATAAGAAAATTATGAACCGGTATAACAAGTCTAGCTAAAATTCGATTATATATGCTTGGTCACATTAAAAACCCATTCCCACAAAAAGTGAGTTTTGAGCCTTTATTGAGCATAAAAATACACATATTTAGATTAAATGCTCATTTTTCGTTTCTTGTGTGAATAGCCGCTCGGTCTTTACAAATCTAGAACTTGCCACGACGATACATTCCCGGTCCTTACCAACTTAAACCCAAGTAAGTAAATGATGGAGGCATTAGGACTAACTATTTTTCTTTCAAAACCATTTTTTTCATTTTTTTACCTACCCAAAATCCCCCTAGAAAACCCCTTTGAGCCTAAACCTTTCATTTCATTACCCCCAAAACAAATTTTTTTTACCCACCAAAAACCTTTTTTTATTTTTTTTCACCTTTATTTTAGTAACAAACTCGGTTTTTCATAAACATACCCTTTAAGTGACGAAAAAAAAAAAAAAATGAATGAAGTCAAAAACAAACTTAAGCTACAAAAAGCTTGTTTGGAGAAATACTTCAAAAATAAATGTCACCAAAAATAAGGTATTTCACGAAAACCGACACTTGTTACGATTTTCGCCCTTTTTACTAACCACTAACCAACCACCCACCTTTAAACCCAAGCCTTCACCCCAAAAGACCTCTTGATATTTACAAAGGTAAAAAGTTAAAAAGGAGGAGGATTGATCGCTTGGCAAGCATATGGAGAATGTAAATCCGTGCCGCTCTCGAGTGATTCACTTAAATATACACCTTCGGCCGAGTGATTGAGTGATCTCCCGTGAGGTATGTGAACTTGTATATAAATGGAATTTTAATAAGGCATGCTATGCCCAAATAAGTAGTTTATCTTATGAAAAGTTCAAAATAAGCCACGACGAATAAGATTGTAAATAAAATAAAAATAGAACCTATACAAACCTTGGATTCCCGACACTCTAGGACAAGTTAAAAACTTCTCTTCTACCTATTCCATTTGGGAGTGTAAGCCACATTAAAAGAGTTTTGCTTGAGGACAAGCAAAAGTTCAAGTGTGGGGGTATTTGATGTGTGTAAAATGCAACATATAAAACACATCAATTAAGGCATAAAACTAACCCTTTTTAAGTACTAATGTTGGAAAAAGAGTGTTTTTGTCTTCCTTTTGTATTTTCAGGATGAAATGAGCTCAAAATCACAAAAGAAGCAAAAAGACCACTAATTCTACCATAAATACAAGAAAAGGGACAAAAGTAAACTGCCCGGACCCTCAACGGCACCTCCCAAGACAAAGAGAAGAGAACAGAAGTCTGAACACGCCCCGTGTCCAGTGAACACGGGGGCGTGCCCAGGAAGCAGCAGAAAAGACAAACCAGTAGAAGCTTCCATTGCTCACCACGGGGCCGTGCCCAGCGGACACGGGGGCGTGTTGAAAGTACAGCAGGCGCATTAATTGTAATTCGCAATTACAATTAATGAAGAGAGAGAATGTCAGACGGGCACGGGGCCGTGTCCAGCGGACACGGGGCCGTGTCCAGCGTTCTGTTCAGCCTATAAATAGAGGAGCTTGGTTTCATTCTCTCTCATCCCTTGGCACACCACCTCTCTCACACTTCATCCACCACCCATCACCACCATAACACCATCATCCACCACCATCATCCATTGTCCATCATAGAGTGTGTGAGTCGTCTCGGGATCCAAGATTGATCGTAAGAGTTCTTGACAATCAAGGCCATGTTTGCCTAAGTCTCTTACATCACTTGGTGAAGACAAGTGTTTAGTATAATACTTTTTATTTTTAATCTTTTGCACTTTTTATTTGGTTTTGTATTAATGACTTTAATAACTAGTTACTTATGTTGAAGGTGATCTTTCCTTATCGTTTGTCCGTGGTGTCTTGGCATTATTTTACTGTCTATATAAAATAAAAGATTTTCACCATTCATATCTCCACGGTCTATATGGAGGTATGTTGACTACCTGGTCGGGGGTTAAGGGAACGGTTTGGTAAAGGTCTTGCCCTTGTTCAGCGTTTAGAGGTCCTGCTTGGGACCTGGGTCAAATTTAGTAGGATCTCCTTCAATGCCCATAGGTATTGGATGGCGGGGATCCAAACTCTTTGACCCCCTCATAAGCTAACTACTATTAATACTATAACCCGGCTATTTAGGACTGTATCCCTGCTGACTCAGACTACTTAGCCGAGGGTAACGTCACCGCCGAAAGCGGGGCCTACCATAATTTGCATTAATAACTTAATTCATTATCTTTCAATAATCCGACCCTTTAGGATTGTATCCTTGCTGACTCAAACTACTGGGTTGAGGGTAACGTCGCCTTCGAAAAAGGGGCCTACTACAATAACTAAGATAATCTCTTAAACAAGTGCAAAAGTGCGAAAATAATCAAAGGTTATACTAATACACGTGTCGGATCCAAGTGATTCATCTTGTCTATCTGTTTTTATTTTATTTTTATTTTTCAGCATTTAGTTAGTTTTTATTTTTCTTAGTTTAAAATATTTTTCTAACTTTTTGATTTGATTAGACGTTGAGGATAAACCGGTATTAAAAGCTCTTGTGTCCTTGGACGACCTCGGTATCTTACCAACACTATACTACGTCCACGATGGGTGCACTTGCCCATATGTGTGCTTAGTGTTAGTAAATATCGTGTTTTATAAATTTAAAACTTGGCTAAAAGTGTAAAAAGGGCTTAAATAAACATCTAAAAACATATATACACTAACACGCATCAATGCGCACTAATGAACCATGGGTATTCGAATGTGTGAACTCTCAGATGTAATTTGTAAGTATTTATGGTGTTAATATACATGAGTATTACCGATGTTAACCGGATTGCCTTTCAAAATGAAATGAAGTGCAGGTACATTATTGTTGACTCACTAAAGATTAGATACCGAGATGAATTACTGGAATTCAGAAAGATAACATAATGGAATGCATACGAGAATAGAATGATATGAGACCCTATAATTATGGATCTTGGACATGTGTATACAAACATATATATATATATATATATATATATATATAGGGGACCGCTAAAATGAAAACCACCTCCAGTTGTAAGAACCATGAGAACTTTTTTATCCGGGGCGAGTTGGACTAAAATTTTTTTTCATAAACGTAGATGCGTGTATTATAAACACATTTGTAAAAAAAAAAATCAAAGAAAATTGTCGTGTGTGTAGTGTTGAGCACCACAAGTTTGTGCTTACGGGCACCGTAAATGTTTTTACATCTACGTGTATGAAAAAAAAAATTTCGTCCAACTCGCCCTGTACGGTGTAGTTCTCATGGTTCTTACAACTGGAGGTGGTTTTCATTTTAGCGGTCCCATATATATATATATATATATATATATATATATATATATATATATAATGTGTACTAATGATGTGATTGTTTTTGGTGAGTGCAGGTCGTAGGGAATAATGGATCATCATCATGAAGAACAAGCGATCGATGATCGAGTTAGAGAGACATGGTTTGTACGGAATAGGTGGTCATGTAACTTGTAATAGTATGTTATATTCGATTTACAAAATGAAGGATGAATAATGTAATTCTTCTAAAGAAGTTGTTTTAAATGGTTATCAAGTATGAAAGGATATTTATAAAGAAAGAAATTTTACGGTATGTATTTCCGCTGCGTCTTTTCGGTTAAAACGTGTTAGGGTGTTACAAGTTGGTATTAGAGCCTTGGTTTGAGAGAATCAAGTACGAGAAGTTAAGTACTTGAACTCAAACACATGTGCTCTCGTGACAAGGAAACCATACAATCCAAGACTCGATCAAGATCCAAAGGTAGAAATTGAATTAAAAAGTGTACTTATGTATTCATATAAAGAAGCTAACAGTATTGTATATGCAAGGTAAGCTTAACTATTTGAGGAGGATGATTCGAGGATGCGGTCTGGGATAAATGCCAAAGCATTAATTAGACGAATGGATCTCAGGTACACAATATTAATGTATATGGGTACCGGTGTTAAAGGAAAAAGGAAGAATCGCCTTGGGAAGGGTAACTATTAAACGGAAGACAAAGGTATTGTCTTGTTAAGGTTTTAAAGATGTTGCACGAACTGAAACCTACTTCTTCAGACATAAGGTGATGATTACGTGAAGGCACGAAACTAGTATGTGGATTGCGCCCCTGGCCAGTACGCAAGAAGCATATGATATTCGTGAGACCATGATAATCATTGCAGGTATGTCCGGTAGAATTGGGTAGTAGGTGGACATGTGGGTGAAAGAAGTTGTAAGACTCTCAGGAAACTGAGAGTACTCTATAAGAAAGAAAAGCATGAATGAAAAGTTTGAATCCGTAGTTGATGTACGAGTCAAACTTGTTAGAATGAAAGGCATGAAAGAAAAGCATGAATGGTAAGAATGAAAATGTGTGAATCCGTAAGTGATTACAGATCAAACAGTTAAGAATGAATGGTAAGGATGAAAAGGTATGAGTCCGTAAGTAAGAACGGACCAATCAAGTAAGAATGAAAGGTTTGAATTCATAGACAGATTCAAACATAAAGGAATTAAAAGTATGAATGAAAGAAGTTTGAATCTATAGACGGATTTAAACATAAAAGAATGTAAATCAAGAATGAAAAGTTTAAATCCATAAGCTAGTGCGGATCAGACTTATAAGAATGAAAGGTAAGAATGAAAAGGATCGAATGAAGTCACGTGATAGACAAATTGCAACGTGTCTCTTGAGAATTGGAGTGAATGACGGGCTAAGGCCCGAACAGATGGCTTAAGTATTGAAGGAAAGGAAAGTTTTTAAAATAAACGCTAAAATTATGAAATGACGTTTTGTAAGTATGTTCGAACTGTATAAGACTCTTACAATAACATTGAATAATTCATAAAATAAAGTGTGCATTTATATACAAAATGCCATTTTTACAAAAGCATCGGCTTAACGATGTTTACATAGAGTTTAAAACATTCAAAATATGTTTATAAAAGTTTTACACAAATTTTTAGTAACAAAAGAAACTAATATAGATGTGGAAGCTTCATTTGTATGTGTGTTCGGTTCTCGAGCAAGCTTGATGATCATCCAAAAGTTTATAGTAGTTACCTATAATCAAAACCGTTATAAACGTTAGTTATGAGAGTTAATAATACGTTTAAACAAGTTCGTAAGCCAAAACAAGCAAACAACAACTTTTCAACAGCTTTTTAGGCCGTCGCGGGGCGCGGACGAATCATGGTTTAACTGTCGCGGGGCGCGAAGGCTCTGGCGGGCCACGACTGTGATTAACAAAACCTGTCATGAGGCGCAACACCCTGATTTTGACAGAAGGTTTCTAAGCTGGAGCTGCATATTCCCAGCTTTGCCAATTTTTACCAAATTGGCCATAACTTTCTGAATTTTTATCCGTTTTACGTCCCGTTTGTTTCTACGTGATCTTAATTCGATTCTGCATCGTATGGAGTTAAAATCCGACATTTAGATTAACAAAATTTTTAACTTTAAGCTCTCGGCTTTATATTTATTTTCAACTTATTTGACCCGTTCATGTTTTAAACAACAAACTTGTTTTATTACTTTCAATTTTATTCGAACATCATGACCATAAATGTTTCCAAATACTCGGGGCTCTATTCATCGGATTTATGCGCCCATTATCTATTATATGTTTTGTTTGTTTGACCCATTCAACTACAAGTAGTTGAACATACTTAACACAATTCCTATACACGGAATTGTGCATTTTCTAGTCATACTCAATACCTGAGTTTTTGACTTTTAATCCGCGTTCCCAATTCTCGGTTAACGCGTATAATGACTTTCTACCCATAATCCGAGTATCACTTTGAAGTCATCAATCATGCAACCTTCCCGGTTTTCATTAAGACTTCAATTCAACCCATTTGGTTTTCTTAGCGACGTCCATCGCTTTTATACAACCAAAGTTTCATCACTTTAGTTATTTTGATCCCGTTTGGTTTTCTTAGCGAAATCCATCGTTTTTATACTACCAAACCTTTATCATTCTAGTCATTTTGACCTGTTTGAATATTAGAGTGAAATCCATCACTTTCACATTCTAACTTATCGCTAGACTCTTATTTATCTATTCGATTTATCCATACGGAATCCACCGTTTAAGAATCAACCGAACTTCATGATATTGCATTTGTCATTCAACATAAATAGACATAAAAATATTAATAAAAATCTACGAAGCATGTAGCCGCGTACCTTAAAGCTTCCCCTTTAAGCGGGTATCCATTTCGTCTTGACCACTCGATGATTTTCCCAGTTTGCCTATAGAGTTCAATTTGATTTATCATTTAGAGCTCATGTTACCATATATTACATGCAACGCATCTAACTAGTCCATTAAGCGATCCTTTCATATTTTTCAATATTTCAAGATCACTTAGTCATTTTGTCGAATAGCAAATTCATGATTAGCTATATAACCATGTTTAAACATCATTTTAAAGCTCATATGTCTTGGATGCATAAACAACACCTAGACTTGCATCATAACAATCAAATAACACCAATTTATTACTATAATTCAAGTTTTCATCATTTCATCATAAAAACCCACCTAACACATACATGATTAATCATTTAATCACTAGTTTATGGCACTAAATTGCCAAATTCTTATCTAGGGTTTGTTCCTGGACTTATATTCATTACAAATTTGCCATAACATCAAACATTCACTCTATCATTGCATCTATGACTGTTCATCACTAATTATATCATCACCAAATATCAAAATTAGACATACCTTGTGATCTCCTAACTAGGGTGATCACGATTTTAGCCTGGAATTGATTTCTAATCGTTTTCCTTCTTTGATTTTGAGAGATTTTGTGAAGTTTACGGTTTAGAGAAGAGCTCTCATTGGCTCTGTGTTTTGTACGACCAGAACACACACTTAGTGTGTGTTTTGTGTCAAATTCCTATTTTATGATTATTAGTTTCCAATTTGTCATCTTTAGTCCCTCAATTAATTGAGTTTTATAAAAAGGAATTCAATTCATGTTTTTCATTAACTAACACTTGTTATTAACTAGGTCACTTATTCCTAGTTTTATTTATATATACAAAAGTGTGTATATATATATATATATATTCACGCATATGTGCATTTAATATTTTTGGGGTGTTACAAGTCCATCCCCCTTAAAGAGGGTTTTGTAATCGAAACCGAAATACGTACCAAATAAAGAAGGGTAGAGGCGTCTCATTTCTTCTTTGGACTCCCAAGTGGTGTTCGATCCTTTCTGATGTTCCCATTTAACTTTCACTTGATCGTTTTCTTTATTCCTTAAGCCTTTGACATTTCGGTCAAGAATTGGAATGGGCTTTATGACATAGTTTAGTTTATCGTCTACTTCATTGTCATCGTAGCTTATATAAGCCGTTTCTTCAGCTAGGCACTTCCGAAGGTGCGAAATGTGAAAAGTGCTATGTATACCGCTCAATTCCTCCGGTAGTTCTAGTCGGTAGGCTATTTTCCCACCCGTTCAACGATTTTAAATGGCCCAATAAACCTTGGGCTCAACTTCCCCCTTTTTCTAAATAGAATAATCCCCTTCCACGGAGATACCTTGAGCATGACCCTATCACCAATCTGAAACTCGATTGGTCTTCGTCTTCTATCCGCGTAAGACTTCTGTTGGTCTTGGGCAGCTTTCAAATGAGCCCCGACCGCTTCAATTTTCTCATTAGTGGTCCTGACTACATCTTTGTGGGCAAGTTCACTAGGACCCACTTCATCCCAACATACCGGGGTTCGATATTTTCTGCCATAAAGCAATTTGTATGGAGCCATTCTAATGCTTGAATGGTAACTGTTGTTATACGAAAATTCCACTAGTGGTCGATAGACATCCCAGCTGCCGCCAAAATCAATGATCAGGCCCGTAGCATATCTTCTAGTGTTTGTATCGTTCTTTCACTTTGCCCGTCTGTTTGAGGATGGTATGCGGTACTAATAAACAACTTAGTACCCATTTGTTCCTGCAAATCACGCCAAAAGTTTGAACTAAACCGAGTATCTCTATCAGATACGATGGATACTGGTAGTCCATGACGAGCTACGATTTCATTCGTATATACCTCCGACATCTTCTCAGATGTATACGTCTCACGAATCAGAATAAAGTGAGCACTCTTCGTCAGTGTATCCACGACTACCCAAATGGCATCGAATCCACGAGTTGTTCTCGGTAGTTTGGTTAATGGATCCATGGTTATATGTTCCCATTTCCACACCGGAATGTCTAATGGCTGAAGTTTACCGTAAGGGTTTTGGTGTTCTGCTTTTACTTGTAAATAAGTTAAGCATTTTTCAACATACATGGTTATATCTCTTTTCATTCCGGGCCACCAACAGTTTTGTTTCAAGTCATGATACATCTTGGTAGCTCCCGGATGAATGGAATAACGCGATTTATGAGCTTCATCAAAAAGAAGCTTTTTAACACCACATGTGTTTGGAACCCATGTTCTACCGAAACGGGTTTTCAATCCATTATTACCATCTATTAAGTCTTTTAGCTGGCCCACTATTCGTTCCCTTTACAAGTTCTCTTCTTTTACTGCTTCAATTTGTGCCTCTCGGATCCTTTCAAGTAAACCTGAGGTCACTATTAATTGCATCGAGCGCACTCAAATGAGTGAGCATTCTTCTTTTCGACTTAACGCATCCGCCACTACGTTGGCTTTTCCCGAATAATAGTGGATTACATAGTCGTAATCTTTCACCGTCTCTAGCCAACGTCTTTGTCTCATATTCAACTCTTATTGATCAAAGAAGTACTTAAGACTTTTATGGTCGGTGAAAATAGTACATTTCACACCATACAGGTAATGCCTCCAAAATCTTTAAGGCAAAAACCACCGCCGCCAACTCAAGGTTCTAAGTCGGATACTTCTTTTCGTGAAGTTTCAATTGCCTTGAAGCATATGCAATAACTTTTCCCCTTTGCATGAGTACACATCCGAGACCAAGCTGGGATGTGTCAGAATATACGACCATGTCGTAAATTCCATCTGGTAAAGTTAATATCGGTGCACTGGTCAACTTTTCCTTGAGTACTCGAAAGGCATCCTCTTGTGCGCTTCCCCATATGAATTTTTCATCCTTGCGGGTCAACTTAGTTAATGGCGTCGCGATTTTGGAGAAATCTTGTATAAATCTCTGGTAGTAACCCGAAAGCACTAGAAAACTCCTAATCTCTGATGGATTCTTCGGAGGTTTCCATTTTGACACTGCTTCTATCTTGGACGGGTCCACCAACACCCCGTCGCACTTATAACATGCTCAAGAAACTGCACCTTGCGTAGCCAAAAGGCACATTTCGAAAACTTCGCGTAAAGTCTTTCCCGCCTAAGCGTTTCTAGTACTTCACGCAAATGGCATGCATAATCCGCTTCGCTCTTCGAATACACGAGAATGTCATCAATGAATACTATCACTGACTTATCTAGCATTGGTTTGCAAACGCGGTTCATGAGGTCTATGAAAGCCGTGGGTGCGTTCGTCAATCCGAAAGACATTACTAGGAATTCATAATGTCCATAACGTGTTTGGAACGCCATTTTCGGTATGTCTTCATCTTTCACCTTCAACTGGTGATAGCCCGACCTTAAGTCAATCTTTGAAAACCAACTTGCGCCCTGCAACTGATCGCACAAATCGTCGATCCTCGAAAGCGGGTATCGATTCTTTACCGTGAGTTTATTTAACTCCCGGTAATCAATACACATCCGCGTGCTTCCGTCCTTCTTCTTTATAGATAATATCGGCGCTCCCCACGGAGAGACGCTAGGCCAAATAAATCCATTGTCGAGTAGGTCTTGCAGTTGCGACTGTAATTCTTGTAGCTCTGATGGCGCTAATCGATACGGTGCCTTAGCTACCGGTTTTGCGCCCGAGACTAACTCGATTCCAAACTCCACCTCACGCTCGGGTGGTATCCCCGGTAGATCTTCTGGAAAAACATCTTCAAACTCTCGTACGACCGGTACGTCTTTAATCTCTGGTGACTCTTTAGTCGAATCATGTATGTAAGTCAGGTACGCCTTACATCCATGTTGAACAAGCTTACCAGCTTCCATCATCGAACATACTATGGGATTACAACTCTTCTACCTATATATATAGTAACATGTTTCCTGCTCGGAGATGTTAGTTGTATCTCCTTACAGTAGCATATTACTTTTGCGTGACGTCGAGATAAGCAATCCATCCCGATTACCACTTGGAATTCTCCCATCGACATGGGAATCAAATCGATGAAGTATTCTTCATCATTAATGCTCAATTTGCAATCCTAGCACATATCACAAACAATGAAACTTTTATTATTACCACTTCTAGAGGCACGGGTAATTTTGTTAATGTAAATGTAGGGTGTTGAATAAATCGATGTGAAAAAAAAGGATCTATTCGCACCTATATCAAATAAAATTCATGCTGGAATTGAATTTACAATAAATGTACCTGAAACCACATCGGGTTCAACTTTGGCCTCCGCAGCCGTTATGTGGAAAGACCTTGCCCTTGACTTCGGGGTTTCGAACTTCGTGTCGGTTGTTTCATTGTTTCCAACCAATTCCGGGCACTCGGACTTCTTATGTCCCGGTTTGTATCAGTTATAGCACACCGACACTTTTCCCGGGCAATTAGAAGCCACGTGTCCCACTTTCCCACAAGTAGGACATGGTTTATTCTTGAAATAGCATTCGCCCAAATGAGCTTTTCCACATATCTTGCATTGAGGTGACCCCCCTTTGGTGTTTCCTTTCTTTGGAATTTCATTTGGCTTTTGCTTCTTCGTGGGGCTTGGATTCGCATCCAATGCCTTCCTTTCGCCTCTTTCAATTCGTTTCTTCAACTCAATCTCCCGTTCTCGTGCGGCATTTACGATTTTCGTAAGATGTCCGTATTTCGAGGGAGTCATAAACTCCCGATACTCCGCACTTAACATGTTGTAATAATAGTATATCTTCTGCTCTTCTGTTTGAACTAGCTCATCACAAAATCTGAGCTTGTCTAGGAACACTCCCGTGATCTTATCTATCGACTCGCCCCTTTGCCTTAACTGAATAAACTCTTCTTTGATCTTATTGATCACGGCTTTTGGGCTGTGATGTCTAAGGAATGGTACTTTGAATTCTTCCCACGTCATAGTTCTCGTGGCCTCGATTCCTTGTTCCTTTTTAAGATTGTCCCACCAATCTTTTGCTTGACCTCTTAATTGACCAGTCCTGTAAGCCACAAAATCGGTCTCATCACAATGGGTTCTCTCGAAAACCCCTTCAATATCGCTAATCCATAGTTGACAAACGATCGGATCAACTTCGCCATTATAGATTGGGGGTTTACATGCTATAAACTTGTTATATGGACATGTTTTCGTTTTACCCTTGTCTCTTTCTTGCGTGAGACTCTCCTTCAATTCATTAATCTTTTCTTCTACCACCGATAAGATCATGGTTTGTAGTCTATCGATGAACTGTGGTGGACTAGCTTCTAGAGCTTTTCCGAACTCTTCGAAAATCTTTTCCTGCATCTTTTCGGTTAGGTGAGATGCCGTATCACCTCCGGTTGCACCAGACATTTCTTTAACTGAAATGTCCGCAATAGTCGGTTAATAACTTAAATTTATTTTCATTCCATTACATGGAAATTTATACTCATCACACTTAATCATAAGTGATGTGTTATTATTTTTCGGTTTAGTCAAGTATATAACTTGCCTCACCTTTATACTTAGTGTATTTCCCGGGTTCGAGTGTATTAATACACCCCCCCCATACACTTTTATATCTTCTAGTTCATTAAATCTTTCAATCAAAACTCATTTATAATTAGTTCTTATCGGATGTCTTGATCAAGCCTTGAACCGAACACATTTCTCCTTAAACCTTAAGCTCTGATTACCAGCTAATAAGACCCTTACAATAAGATTGAATAATTCATAAAATAAAGTGTGCATTTATATATAAAAATGCCATATGCTTATAAAAGGTTTACACAAGTTTTTAGTAAAAAGAAAATAACTAATATAGATGCGTAAGCTTCATTTTTATGTGTGTTCGGTTCTCGAGCAAGCATGATCATCATCCAAAAGTTTGTAGCAGTTACCTTTAATCAAAACCATCATAAACATTAGTTATGAGAGTTTATAATAGTTTAAACAAGTCCGTAAGACAAAACAAGTAAACAACAACTTTTCAACAGCTTTTTAGGCCGTCGCAGGGCGCGGCCGGATCATGGTTTAACCGCCACGGGGTGCGAAGGCTCCGGCGGGCCGCGACCTTTGTCACACCCCGACCACGTAAAACAACAAAACGTGGCGGAATCGTCGGGGAGTGTTGTAACAGAATCATTGTTTCATAACACATGGGTAAATTGAAATGCTGTTTTATTGATTTAAGAGTTACAATGTCTTAACAAACAAAGAAGTAATACAAAATTTAACTAGTCTTGCATCTTTTAATGTCACTAAGGCCTCGTCCAATCCTATGTGAGCATGCGTCAAAATTATCATCAAATATAGTACCTGAAACACATGTGAAAATACATCAGCATAAAAATGCCGGCGAGTACATAGGTTTTATTGATTTAGGATTCATGACTTATAAGTTTAGAAAAAGTTGTTTAACAAAAGTCAGTCATGATCCTTGTAAAATGTTTTGTTTTATAAATCATTTGAAAAGCGATGATAGATATGTATATTTAAAAGAATAATGTAAGGTTAAATGAATAACCCGGTAAAATGAATTTGTATAAATCAAACTGTTTTGTAAAACAATGTCTTGTGAAAAATATGTTATTTGTATAAAATGTATAAGTCCAAATTGAATGATTTAAATAACGCTACGACATGTAATATAATACAAGCACTTATATATAGGAAGTACCAGTGGCGTATCCACCATGCTTGTATCACATTACACACGTCTCGTTACTCAAATCACTTACCCAAACAAACCACCAATGTAAATTGCCCATGTCTAAACCATTTGTCAAATGTCATAGTAAAAACCATGTCAAAAATGTCTATGTCAAATGTAATCATGAAATGTGTAAACAAAAAGTCATGTATGGCAAGTGAAATATGTATCAACTAAACCATAGGTGAAAATGCACAAAACAAAGTATTGAAGTAAAACTCAGTTTAAATCAATGTTATGTTTTGTGGATGTGCATGCTATACTGATATAAACACTTATGCGGTATGTTAAACGCAATACATTCAAGCCTTGAGACAGTAGGATAACCTTAGAGTAAAGGTTATCAAAGTGAAAATGTTCACGGATTCAGTCATTCCTTACACCCAAACAAACCTAGGATGTCAGGAACGGGATTTGTCAAGTCCTATGGTACCATTACTTACTACCGAGCGGCGTAGCTAATGTTAATGAATGTAGTAAAAGAACCGTTTAAACAAACCAAATGTTTTACCGAATGTAAGCATGTGATGTGATGTGAATGTACTAAGTATGGACTAAATGAACATACATAGCATGAAAAAGGTAAATGTAAATCAAATGTACTAAGTATGCTAAGTAAACATACAAAGTAGAAAAGTCTAAATCAATGTGCTATCATGCTCAGTAAACATACATAGCAGAAAAAGTAGTGAAAACAATGTGCTAGCATATTAAGTAAACATACATAGCAAAAGAAATGTGATGTAAAACAATGTGCTAGCATGTTAAGTAAACATACATAGCAAAAGAAATGTGATGTAAAACAATGTACTAGCATGTTAAGTAAACATACATAGCAAAACATAATGAAATCGTGTACTAATAGTGTACTAATGAAAATAACAAGTATATGATATGAAAACATGAAAAGCATGAAAGTAACAAGTAGGCACATGTGTTTCACCCCCAAAATGTTTGGAAAACAGTAAAAGAGGGGACTATGTACTCACCTGAGGGTGCTTAGAAGTCTTGAATAACAACCAAGCAAAGCTAGAGGGATCACGGAAATCAAACGGCACCCTATATAGATAACTACATAAATAACCGGACCTAAATCGGGGGATTGGATAGTATGAGGTTTCGTAAACCAAATGAGTATTGGAACACATATGATATGGTTAATCAAAGCCCACATACTAGAATGAAACCTAACCTAAGTGCTTACGACCTATTACGACCCGTTTAGGTAGCTTATGCTACTTTAACGCGTCGTTCGCGTAAAACGTGTTCGGACCGCTTAACTAGTCCTATGACAAGTAAAATATTCCTTAACATGTCTAATATAGTTACCTAATTAGTTTAGATGTCAAAATTTAGGTTACATATGCTTTAAATAAATTTTGGTGCAAAAAGGGCATTTTGGTAATTTACCTAAGGCATAAGAACTACTTATCATACAACTACTTAAACGACGTGACCATAAGGTATAACCTTAAAAGGTTATTTCATATACAACTATGGTCATCTGAAGTGTTTGGTCGGATCCTAATGATTGACCAAGTGGGTCGGGTTCGAAAGTATAAGCGATTGATTAGATCGCTTACCTTTACGACCCTAAATAAGCACAAATCTAAAAGCGACGAGCTAAACATGCTAGAACATGTTTAGTAAAGTTAGAAAACAGGTTTGGTATCAAAACAAACGGTTTTGATACCCTAGAGTAGTTTGGTTACAAAATACGCAAGAAAACGCATTTTGGCCGAAACTACGACTCGTCACTGAGCCTAGATAACGTGGTAATCAGTAGGTGTAGTCACTAGGGACTATAACCATCGTGATTACGCTCACGTTATGAAGTTCAAACGAACTTCGCGTTGACCAAAAACTGGTCAAAGCAGAAAGTCAAATGCAGTTTGACTTTAACGCTAAAACGAACGAAAAACGCGAAAGAATACTTACAGAAGGTCCCCGCAAGATTGAATTCCAAGTATTTCTCAGGTATGAAGTGATAACCACTCCAACTTAGATAAAATCTCAGAATTCAAGTGAGTTGGGGGTGAGAAGGGTGGGGGTATTTATAGGATTTCTAGCACCATTAGGATCGTTTCTTGATTCCCGTGCTTTAATCTTGAGCGTACAAGTGGGCACAAGGTTTTGTGATACTAGGGGCATCCAAAACCAGTCCATAGAATCAAAGAAACTAAGTGCAAAACCATGGGAGCAGCTGGGTTATAATTAAATGAAGTATTCTGACCTGGGAGAGGCTTACGGACCGTAAGCAACTCCATACGGTCCGTAAGGAACTTATTTGCTGGCAGTAACTTTCAGCAATTGGCAGAACAGGCCCCTGCACCTCCAAACTTGGTTTTTGAAGCGTTTTGACACGTTTAAGCCCCGTTAACCCCATTTTAAGGCTCTAAAATGAAGTTAAAGTATAGGGAACTTGAAACATGCTCAAAAATATGTCGGATGTTGGTTCGTTTGGCCGTACGGTTGCGTTGTTCGGTTAATTACGACGGATGTCGTAACGGACGCAAAAACGATCCAAATTGCGCGACGAATGGATTTTTGACAAGCCAATCACTAAAACATAATATTTTAATGATTAAATAAATTTTTGGATGTCCGGATGTATTCAGAACGTAAGATATGCGCGAAAATGCAAACTTATGCACTTTTTGACGCTTTTAGTCCCCGAATGACCCAAAAGTTCATTTTAGCACACCGAACCCTTCCAAGCCTATTTCCAAGCTATGTAAGGGATATTTAGGGTGTGTTTAACTTATGGGCATGTTCCGGAAAGTTCGTTACAGTTCAAATCGGCATACTTTCGTAGTTTGTCAATTTTAGTCCCTGTAAGCGAATTAACTTGATTTCGGCATACCAAACCTTCCAAAACTTATTTCTAAGTTATATAAAGGTTATTTAAGGTATGTTAAGCCTATGTCACTATTACGGAGTGTTCGTTGCATTAAACTGGTTATATTTACGCATCAGTGTGCTTATAACCCTCCAGAAAGCAATCTAAAGCCCGAAATCGAATAAGAGTTGATATGTGCAAATGATACACATGTTTATACAAATCCCAAGTATGAAATACAATATTTAATTGGTTTGGTATTTGTTTGATGGTTGAAGTGACACAGGTGTCACAGTCTCCCCTACTTCAGGAAATTTCGTCCCGAAATTTATTTAGAGGAAACTTGCGAGAGCTTGAAATATGAAGTTGAAAAGATCGAACAGCACTGGTTAGAGTCCTGAACTTCTAGTAACTTTAAATAACATCATGCTTGCAATGTGAGAGGGTCACTTATATACAAGTATATAAAGTGTTATTGGTGCGTCCACCGTACCTCTATTACATTATTCACATTTTGTTATGGTTGCCACTATTGGTTCTTACATAATAAGTCTTACCGCGGTTTCCGTGCACTGAACTTCATAATTATGTATGCATCCATAATTATGTAATTCCTTGCATAGTCACGTAGTGCATCTTATAACGTGTAGAGGAAGGAAACAATGAACAAGCGGTGATGATTGTGATTAGACCATACTGGGGTCCTTTAATTAAATCAATGAATGATTTAAATAGACTACCAAGGAGTCTGTTCAGCTATATCACCATATGTCATTCTTAACCAGATTCTGAATCAATCTTTTGACTAGACCACTAAAAGGGGTCTCTTTGAATTATGGAATGGTACTATATAATCCAAGGGTCTTAACGATTACGTAGAAGCCCATTAAGGATTTAAGGTAGTACCTTATGAATATCCTACTACGAATCCCTCATATGAAGATATGAAAGGTTCTACGAGGATTTGGATAACGAATATCCAGAGTATAAAAACACAAAATATGCATAAAAGAAAATGCAAAATGCATAAACACATAGTCACATAGTCACATAACCACAAAATTGTTTATCTTGATTTTAAACTTGTCATGATTTTGTTAATTTGTTCTGCTAACTGAGCACATGTATTTAAAGCACACCAGGTATCCAATCAGTGGATTTTGATTGGTGCTTTAAACATTATCAAGAATCTAACTATGAAGTTAGAAAAGATCTTAAAGAGAAAAATTCGATTTCGATTATAAGGAACCGAAATGTTCGAATTAAGGTACACAAAGAATCCAATTAAGGACTCTGATTTGAATGACAATTTTCCACAAGGATCTAATTGTGAAGATAAAAGATCCATATGGATTTTGGGAATTGAAGATGTTTTGAAATCTTGCACTGGGTGTGCTTAAGTCAAAACATGAAGTAAAAATGCTTATGAAGTTGAGATGCTAGATATGCCAAGGCGACATATGAAGCGGAATTTGAAGGTTAAGTCAATGTATGAGGAAAAATATTTTTGAAAACTATGCATGGGGTTCTAAAAAAAATGTGTGCAATGTTTTTGAAACCTTATATATAATACTTTTGAAATCATAAAGTAGGTGTATTAGGTAGGTAGATTTATAAAAATGTTTAAAATTATGCGGGATAAATTTTGAAATTATGTATAAGGTTTTTGAAAACATGAATGATGCTTTTGAAATCATGCACTTGATATAAGTAATTATACTGTATTAATAACATTTTGAAATCATGAAGGTTGTTTTGAAAACTTATGTTATGCATGTTGAAAAAAATCAGAACGTAAAGGGGTATGAGATTTGAAAATACCCTTAGTTATCTAACCAGGGATTTAAAGGCACAGATGTGCAAAAGCACGATTACTCATAATGTCACTTTATTTCATGTACTTCGTCTCCTACAATGAAACGAGTACTTAAAATTTTTGAGGAAATCATGAGCGATCACTTGGAAGGGAGAATCACAAGAGTAGTTTGTAAAGAGCATAGCTCCTTGATGTAGATATCATAGGGAAATGCCATACACATATGTAACTACATTTGTATATCAGAATTGCAAACAATGAATTTTATTTATGAACAAAAAAGATTGTTTTACAATACAAGAAAACAGAAGAAACAAAAGCATAAGACAACAACATCTTTTGCTCGGCCATAAGCTTATCCAAGGCTTGGATTTGCATCGACAACCTTCGGGCAATTCCTTCGGAAATGGCCCATCTCGCCACAGTTGTAGCAAGAACGAGCTTGTGTAGGATTGTTGCCAGCTTGGTTTGGTGCTGCTGCAGCTGAGCAAACTCTTGCTGTATGGCCAATAAGTCCACAAATTAGGCATTTGCGGCACTTTACACTGGCATGATGATGAAGGGTACATCGGTTGCACAAGGGTGCAGTTCCGTTGTTGGGCTTCTTAGCTAGTGGCGTTGCCACTTGGCTAGGTCCTGCTTGATTAGGTGTAACTGCTGCGGGTTTCCTTGAAGCCTTACGCTTCCTTGATTTTGGTGCAGGCTTGACTTCTGCTTCCTTTGGTGACTCTTGAGTGGCTGCATTTTTGAGACGAGACATGGCAATGCCTAGATCCACAGACTTCAAAATCACTTCGCCTATTTGCTGGGCAAATTTGGCTGTTTGCTCGGACATTTGACCGTTGCTGAGGTAAAGAGACATTCTAGGGGAAAATGAAAGACATAGGAAGCAACAAATGAAATGTTATCGGATAAACAAAACAGAAAGGCAATGCATACGAATTGCGATCATTTGTTTGTTACCTAAGGCGAACAAATGAGACGGTGACAAATCAAAGCAAACGGGTCATAATAATGCATCGCTGAAGACATGCTCGCCTGTAAGTGAACACTCACCCCAAGAGTTCCCAGGTAAGAGTGACTGGTCCGATACTGCGGATTTGTACGAACACTCTAGCCTTAGACAGAAAACTCAGAGTACAGGCATTCACTCTTCCAGTTTGCACGTGTTCACATTATTTAGACCCAAACTTTGACGAGTTTGAAAACTCAAAAGGCACTAAGCCAAATATGAGTCGAACTGGAAGGGTTCAAAACCTTATAATAAATCATCCTAGAACAGATGATTAGTTTTCAAGGCAGATCAAAATTTATGTTCTTATTGTGGTTGTCACTTAAGGATAAGTGACGGTATTGTTTTTATGACTAAACGCAAGTAAACTCGCGTTAGGGTCCTAGGAAGGTTATAGACTAGGTCAAAGCATTACTAACAACCTAATTCCCTATAACCATGAGCTCTGATACCAACTTTTCTGTCACACCCCGACCACGTAAAACAACAAAACGTGGCGGAATCGTCGGGGAGTGTTGTAAGAGAATCATTGTTTCATAACACATGGGAAAATTGAAATGTTGTTTTATTGATTTAAGAGTTACAATGTCTTAACAAACAAAGAAGTAATACAAAATTTAACTAGTCTTGCATCTTTTAATGTCACTAAGGCCTCGTCCAATCCTATGTGAGTAGGGCTGTAAACGAACCGAACGAACACGAACAAGCCCTTGTTCGTGTTCGTTTGTTAAGGAAATAAATGTGTTCACGAACGGTTTATGAACAATTACCGAACGAGATTTTATGTTCGTGTTCGTTCATTAAGGAAATGAGTGTGTTCACGAACGGTTCACGAACACAAATAAATTTGACGAATGCGACAAACGATAAAGGTGGATGGCCCAAAGAGTAGCATTAGAACTTGAATTCCTTATTGTGGAACGGAGGTCGATCGTATTTGTTGATGTACATAATAAGAAATGAAAGGGAAATGATGCATAAACAAGGTGAAACAGGATTTTCCAAGTTTAATTCTTAGGATAATAAAATAAATATAAGTTTAATAATATAAAAAGTATAGATAAAATATATAAAAGTACAAAAATCTTTCATTAAAACACAAACATGCGAACATAAACGAACGAACGTTCACGAACACGTTCGCGAACACCTTACCGAACGTTCACGAACACAATTGAACGAACGAGACCTTTGTTCGTGTTCGTTCATTTGACTAATCGAACGAAATTCCTTGTTCGTGTTCGTTCGTTTATTAAACGAACGAACATAAACGAACTTCCCGTCGAACGGTTCACGAACTGTTCGCTGAACGTTCGGTTCGTTTACAGCCCTATATGTGAGCATGCGTCAAAATTATCATCAAATATAGTACCTGAAACACATGTGAAAATACATCAGCATAAGAATGCCGGCGAGTACATAGGTTTTATTGATTTAGGATTGATGACTTATAAGTTTAGAAAAAGTTGTTTAACAAAAGTCAGTCATGATCCTTGTAAAATGTTTTGTTTTATAAATCATTTGAAAAGCGATGATAGATATGTATATTTAAAAGAATAATGTAAGGTTAAATGAATAACCCAGTAAAATGAATTTGTATAAATCAAACTGTTTTGTAAAACAATGTCTTGTGAAAAATATGTTATTTGTATAAAATGTATAAGTCCAAATTGAATGATTTAAATAACGCTACGACATGTAATATAATACAAGCACTTATATATAGGAAGTACCAGTGGCGTATCCACCATGCTTGTATCACATTACACACGTCTCGTTACTCAAATCACTTACCCAAACAAACCACCAATGTAAATTGCCCATGTCTAAACCATTTGTCAAATGTCATAGTAAAAACCATGTCAAAAATGTCTATGTCAAATGTAATCATGAAATGTGTAAACAAAAAGTCATGTATGGCAAGTGAAATATGTATCAACTAAACCATAGGTGAAAATGCACAAAACAAAGTATTGAAGTAAAACTCAGTTTAAATCAATGTTATGTTTTGTGGATGTGCATGCTATACTGATATAAACACTAATGCGGTATGTTAAACGCAATACATTCAAGCCTTGAGACAGCAGGATAACCTTAGAGTAAAGGTTATCAAAGTGAAAATGTTCACGGATTCAGTCATTCCTTACACCCAAACAAACCTAGGATGTCAGGAACGGGATTTGTCAAGTCCTATGGTACCATTACTTACTACCGAGCGGCGTAGCTAATGTTAATGAATGTAGTAAAAGAACCGTTTAAACAAACCAAATGTTTTACCGAATGTAAGCATGTGATGTGATGTGAATGTACTAAGTATGGACTAAATGAACATACATAGCATGAAAAAGGTAAATGTAAATCAAATGTACTAAGTATGCTAAGTAAACATACAAAGTAGAAAAGTCATGTAAATCAATGTGCTAGCATGCTCAGTAAACATACATAGCAGAAAAAGTAGTGAAAACAATGTGCTAGCATGTTAAGTAAACATACATAGCAAAAGAAATGTGATGTAAAACAATGTGCTAGCATGTTAAGTAAACATACATAGCAAAAGAAATGTGATGGAAAACAATGTGCTAGCATGTTAAGTAAACATACATAGCAAAACATAATGAAATCGTGTACTAATAGTGTACTAATGAAAATAACAAGTATATGATATGAAAACATGAAAAGCATGAAAGTAACAAGTAGGCACATGTGTTTCACCCCAAAATGTTTGGAAAACAGTAAAAGAGGGGACTATGTACTCACCTGAGGGTGCTTAGAAGTCTTGAATAACAACCAAGCAAAGCTAGAGGGATCACGGAAATCAAACGGCACCCTATATAGATAACTACATAAATAACCGGACCTAAATCGGGGGATTGGATAGTATGAGGTTTCGTAAACCAAATGTGTATTGGAACTCATATGATATGGTTAATCAAAGCCCACATACTAGAATGAAACCTAACCTAAGTGCTTACGACCCATTACGACCCGTTTAGGTAGCTTATGCTACTTTAACGCGTCGTTCGCGTAAAACGTGTTCGGACCGCTTAACTAGTCCTATGACAAGTAAAATATGCCTTAACATGTCTAATATAGTTACCTAATTAGTTTAGATGTCAAAATTTAGGTTACATATGCTTTAAATAAATTTTGGTGCAAAAAGGGCATTTTGGTAATTTACCTAAGGCATAAGAACTACTTATCATACAACTACTTAAACGACGTGACCATAAGGTATAACCTTAAAAGGTTATTTCATATACAACTATGGTCATCTGAAGTGTTTGGTCGGATCCTAATGATCGACCAAGTGGGTCGGGTTCGAAAGTATAAGTGATTGATTAGATCGTTTACCTTTACGACCCTAAACAAGCACAAATCTAAAAGCGACGAGCTAAACATGCTAGAACATGTTTAGTAAAGTTAGAAAACAGGTTTGGTATCAAAACAAACGGTTTTGATACCCTAGAGTAGTTTGGTTACAAAATACGCAAGAAAACGCATTTTGGCCGAAACTACGACTCGTCACTGAGCCTAGATAACGTGGTAATCAGTAAGTGTAGTCACTAGGGACTATAACCATCGTGATTACGCTCACGTTATGAAGTTCAAACGAACTTTGCGTTGACCAAAAACTGGTCAAAGCAGAAAGTCAAACGCAGTTTGACTTTAACGCTAAGACGAACGAAAAACGCGAAAGAATACTTACAGAAGGTCCCCGCAAGATTGAATTCCAAGTATTTCTCAGGTATGAAGTGATAACCACTCCAACTTAGAGAAAATCTCAGAATTCAAGTGAGTTGGGGGTGAGAAGGGTGGGGGTATTTATAGGATTTCTAGCACCGTTAGGATCGTTTCTTGATTCCCGTGCTTTAATCTTGAGCGTACAAGTGGGCACAAGGTTTTGTGATACTAGGGGCATCCAAAACCAGTCCATAGAATCAAAGAAACTAAGTGCAAAACCATGGGAGTAGCTGGGTTTTAATTAAATGAAGTATTCTGACCTGGGAGAGGCTTACGGACCGTAAGCAACTCCATACGGTCCGTAAGGACCTTATTTGCTGGCAGTAACTTTCAGCAATTGGCAGAACAGGCCCCTGCACCTCCAAACTTGGTTTTTGAAGCGTTTTGACACGTTTAAGCCCCGTTAACCCCATTTTAAGGCTCTAAAATGAAGTTAAAGTATAGGGAACTTGAAACATGCTCAAAAATATGTCGGATGTCGGTTCGTTTGGCCGAACGGTTGCGTTGTTCGGTTAATTATGACGGAAGTCGTAACGGACGCAAAAACGATCCAAATTGCGCGACGAATGGATTTTTGACAAGCCAATCACTAAAACATAATATTTTAATGATTAAATAAATTTTTGGATGTCCGGATGTATTCAGAACGTAAGATATGCGCGAAAATGCAAACTTATGCACTTTTTGACGCTTTTAGTCCCCGAATGACCCAAAAGTTTATTTTAGCACACCGAACCCCTCAAAGCCTATTTCCAAGCTATGTAAGGGATATTTAGGGTGTGTTTAACTTATGGGCATGTTCCGGAAAGTTTGTTACAGTTCAAATCGGCATACTTTCGTAGTTTGTCAATTTTAGTCCCTGTAAGCGAATTAACTTGATTTCGGCATACCAAACCTTCCAAAACTTATTTCTAAGTTATGTAAAGGTTATTTAAGGTATGTTAAGCCTATGTCACTATTCCGGAGTGTTCATTACATTAAACTGGTTATATTTACGCATCAGTGTGCTTATAACCCTCCAGAAAGCGATCTAAAGCCCGAAATCGAACAAGAGTTGATATGTGCAAATGATACACATGTTTATACAAATCCCAAGTATGAAATACAATATTTCATTGGTTTGGTATTTGTTTGATGGTTGAAGTGACACAGGTGTCACAACCTTGACTAGTAAAACCTGTCGTGGGGTGCGACACCCTGATTTCGATAGAAGGTTTCTAAGCTAGAGCTGCATATTCCCAGCTTTGCCAATTTTTACCAAATTAGTCATAACTTTCTGAATTTTTATTCGTTTTACATCCCGTTTGTTTCTACGTGATCGTAATTAGATTCTCCATCGTATGGAGTTAAAATCCGACATTTGGATTAACAAAATTCTTAACTATAAGCTCTCTACTTTATATTTATTTTCAACTTATTTGACCCGTTAATGTTTTAAACAACAAACTTGTTTTATTACTTTTAATTTTATTCGAACATCATAGATCATGACCATGAATGTTTCCAAATACTCGGGGCTGTATTCATCGGATTTATGCGCCTGTTATCTATTATATGTTTCGTTTGTTTGACCCATTCAACTACAAGTAGTTGAACATACTTAATACAATTCCTATACACGGAATTGTGCATTTTCTAGTCATACTCAATACCTGAGTTTTTGACTTTTAATCCGCGTTCCCTATTCTCGGATAACGCGTATAATGACTTTCTACCCATAATCTGGGGTATCACTTCGAAGTCATCAATCATGCAGCCTTCCCGGTTTGCATTAAGACTTCAATTCAACCATTTGGTTTTCTTAGCGACATCCATCGCTTTTATACAACCAAAGTTTCATCACTTTAGTTATTTTGATCCCGTTTGGTTTTCTTAGCGAAATCCCTCGTTTTTATACTACTAAACCTTTATCATTCTAGTCATTTTGACCTGTTTGAATATTAGAGTGAAATCCATCACTTTCACATTCTAACTTATTGCTAGAATCTTATTATCTATTTGGTTTATCCATACGGAATCCACCGTTTAAGAATCAACCGAACTTCATGATATTGCATTTGTCATTCAAAATAAATAGACATAAAAATATTAATAAAAATCTATGAAGCATGTAGCCGCGTACCTTTAAAGCTTTCCCTTTAAGCGGGTATTCGTTTCGTCTTGACCACTCGATGATTCGCCTAGTTTGCCTATAGAGTTCAGTTTGATTTATCGTTTAGAACTCATGTTATAATATTTTACATGCAACGCGTCTAACTAGTCAATTAAGTGATCCTTTCATATTTTTCAATATTTCAAGATCACTTCGGCATTTTGTCAAACTTCTTATGGGCGAGATTATTATACAAGCATTATCAAGTTCATGATTAGCTATTGAACGATGTTTAAACATCATTTTCAAGCTCATATGTCTAGTATGCATAAACAACACCTAGACTTGCATCATAACAATTAAATAACACCAATTTATTACTATAATTCAAGTTTTCATCATTTCATCATAAAAACCCACCGAGCACATGCATGGTTAATCATTCAATCACTAGTTTATGGCACTAAATCACCAAATTCTTATCTAGGGTTTGTTCCTAGACTTATATTCATTACAATTTTGCCATAACATCAAACATTCACTCTAGAATTGCATCTATAAGTGTTCATCACTAATCATATCATCACCAAATATTAAAATTAGACACATATTGTGATCTCCTAACTTGGGTGATCACGATTTTAGATTGGAATTGATTTCTAATCCGTTTCCTTCTTTGATTTTGAGAGATTTTGTGAAGTTTAGGGTTTAGAGAAGAGCTCTCCTTGGCTCTGTGTTTTGTACAACCAGAACACACACCTAGTGTGTGTTTTGTGTCAAATTCCTATTTTATGATTATTAGTTTCCAATTTGTCATCTTTAGTCCTCAATTAATTCAGTATTATTAAAAGGAATTCAATTCATGTTTTTCATTAGCTAACACTTGTTATTAACTAGGTCATTTATTCCTAGTTTTATTTATATATACAAATGTATATATATATATAGGTCAAAGATCCGTTAGGAACCACCCTTTATTGCGAGAACCGCGAGAATTAGTGTGAACACAAACAGTAATACCTAAAAAAATCTAAAAAACACCCAAAATTTTTTTTATTTTTTTACTATTTTTTTTTTTGTAAAATTCGCTATATTTCCTTTACAATAAAAAAATAAAAGAAAATCAAAAAAAAATTTATGAGTCACAGTTATCCATGCACATGTGCATTTGTATCATTTCTTTGACAAATTCCGTAATTCATTACAAATATTAGACAATTGCACTTTCATTTACACTACCACGTGTAATACACTACTTTTTACGTTAACAATATTAGAAATGCACATGTGCATCTATATGTATCAACATGAAATAAGGTGTTTTAGTACAGTAATTTCTCTTTCATCTATCATTCCATCCATAATACACAAACATGCACATGTGCATTTTTGTCATTTCTTTGAGAAACTCCGTAATTCATTACAACTATTAGACAATTGCACTTTCATTTACACTACCATGTGTAATAAAATACTTTTTACATTACCAATATTATAAATGCACATGTGCATCTATATGTATCAACATGAAATAAGGTGTTTTGGTACACTACTTTGAATACACTTTCCCTTTCATCTATCATACCATCCATAATACACTACCATTAACTCCTACCATCCATAATACAATACCATTACCTCCTACCATCCATAATACAAAACCATTACCAATATTTTCACTTTATTACATGTATGTAAACACCATTTATACCATCCAATCAACATATTACATCATAAATTGACAACTATAACCAAACCATCAACCACTAGATATAACTAACCAAAAAACATGTATATGGGCCTACTTCTCCATTCAAAATCACAAACTTTTTGTACCAAAACACGTTATATCATGGTTATACCTAATGATGCACATGTGCATTTTGAATATTGGTAATGTAAAAAGTAGTGTATTACGAATGGTATTGTAAGTTAAAGTGCAATTGTCTATTCCTGATAACGTATTACTGAATTTGTCGAAGTAATGATACATATGCACATGTGCATGGATAACTGTTACTGAAAAAAAAAACGTTTTTTTATGGTAATGAAATATAGCGATTTTTTGAAGAAAAATATTAAAAAAAATAAAAAAAAATTTTGAGTGCTTTTTTGATTTTTTTTTTTTTAGATTTTATATTGTGTTCAGATTGGTTCTCGCCGTTCTCGCAATAAGGGTGGTTCTCGCATGAACCTTACCCTATATATATATATATATATATATATATATATATATATATATATATATATATATATATATATATATATATATTCACGCATATGTGCATTTAATATTTTTGGGGTGTTACAAACTGAAAGTAAGTACAACGCGTAGTACAATACTTAAATACAATAAGTACTAAGTGGTGGTTGACTTTGAAAGGTCAAATTGTAGAAGTCGCTAAATAATTATTTATAAATTTTGAAAGCATTACGTAAGAAATGCAATGTGTAATGTAGGATACCCATTCGTAAGGGATTTGCAAAAGAACATAGGTAAATTAACACCGAATACAGTGAATGAACAAATGAAAATGATATGTTAAGGAATGGTCATGTATTAACCCGTTGAGAATGGGTAAAACAAATGGGAATGATATGTTAAGGAATGGTCATGTATTGACCCGTTATGAATGGGTCAAATGAACTAATGTTTTAAAAGAATATAGAAATGGCTAGTATGTAAACAGGATTATTTGATAAATGCCATACTTGAAGGAATGTGAATGAAATTTGCTAATCCTTCATTTTATAGATAAGAATGGTAGAACTCTTGGTGAGTGTAACACCTTGAAAATTTATGTCCAATAATGTATAAACACGTGTCATAAGCTGTGAACGTGTGAAAGAATACTTTAGAGGGACTAAAGTTGACAAATGGGGAAACTATGTAAATATAAGGGTCCAAAGTGTCAACGATGGATAATTATATTTAAAAATAGCCCCACAAGATGTTTATACCTTCAAACGAATAAATCATGGATCATACGAAGCTAAATATGAAAGAAAGTGAGGAATTACAAACTACAGGGGCTAAATGTGTCAACATGTGCAAAGTATACCTCTGAGTGACCTTTTGGCAGACCCGAAGCTTTGTAACGATAAAATATACTCACTAGAATATGTGGTTAAAATTTCATAAAGTTTCGTTATCGTATGAGAAAGTTATGATCAAATTCGTGTACGAGGGGTTAAAAGCGTCAACGTTGAATTCTAAGGCCTTATGAGTGGTTACAAGGTTAGTCACGGACTTAACCAAGTTAGTAAAAGTCCCAAGGCCCTTAAAAATTAAGTTAGAAGGCTGAAATGGCAATTTAGAAGCTTAAAACCACGTTACAAAGGACCAGGGACCAAAAGTGCAAAGAATGAAACTTGTTTGGCTGGTTCTGACAGGCCAGGCGACCCGCGTAAGCCTCCCTTATGGGTTCACGCGGGCCGCGTCAGACTGCCAGCGACAGAAAACACCTGCAGGTGTCTGTCCAGCCCGTTGCACCTCCTTAAAATCTTGTTTTTACATACCAGGGGCTGCACCAATAGGTTTTCATGCATAGGGGGGCACTTGTCTTGATCTGGAAGCATTGGTAGACCTCTTTGGCATGATCTCCTTGAATCAAAACTCATATATAAGGGACTTGAGGTTGTAACCATTTGAACACCCACTTGCAAAAGTTCACAACTTATTTTCTGGAGCTCTGTGGACAACAAGCAAGCCTCTTAGTGGTCCCTAAGCATAATTAGGACTCTTGTAAGTGTTCTTAACCCTTCCAAATTCGTTTTAGCTTAGTTAATTAGCTAAAAGTCAAACCGTCGTAATTAAGGTTTTACTTCATGATTAATTAAATTGTGCACAGTCAAATCACGAATTAAATATACCTTTAAGTAGGTAATTATGTGGGTAACAAACCCTTAAAAGGGTATTTCCAGATTCCCACTCTAACT
Source organism: Helianthus annuus (assembly GCF_002127325.2). Lineage (NCBI taxonomy): Eukaryota > Viridiplantae > Streptophyta > Magnoliopsida > Asterales > Asteraceae > Helianthus > Helianthus annuus. The sequence continues at coordinate 27,440,832 of NC_035434.2, read as the reverse complement.
ATGTTAATTGTCGAGTCAAAGCTTATTATAAAAAGTCAACAGAAAGGTTATTTGCGAATTAATGCATAGTTAGCAATGTAGGATACATGCAACCTGTTTGATCATTAAAATAACTTGGTAATTAATGTAAGAACATGTTCCAACATGTTCAACTCGACAATTTTCAGTTTAGGCTCGGTTTGGAACCGAAAGTCGCAAAGTTTGACTTCTGCTTTTGTCACACCCCCAAAATCCACCTGCGGAGTATCACCGCTTGGGAGCGTGACTGACCAGGATCAAGCCATCAATCATATTGAACATAGCATAATATAAATAAAGTAATTCGTAAAACCCCGTTCAATACAATTGACGTTTCAAAACAATCATAGTATCAGTAGCGGAAGCATAAGTAAATAACCCAAGTAAACCATAAGTTCAATTATTCGAAATGTTTAAACATAGCGTTCTTAACCCACTGCCCACAACGTCCCGCTCCTCCAGTGCAAGCTCCATAAGTACCTAAGGTCCTGCAAGGCATGCAGCAGATAATCAACAAACTAGTTGAGCGAGTTCACAGTTTATAGTTTAGTTTGAGTAATAGTGCGTTTGTTCAATTAAGTTTCGTATCGTATCAGTTCCATCGCGGCCTCCCAGGCATGTGTGCGAAGATTATGTTCGTTAGTTCGCGACCATAGTCTTTACCGACCAGGGTGTGTGCGAAGGCAATTTATCAGTTCGTTCGCGACCATAGTCTTTACCGACCAGGGTGTGTGCGAAGGCAGTTGAGTAGTTCGTTCGCGACCATAGTCTTTACCGACCAGGGTGTGTGCGAAGGCAGTTTGTAAGTATCAACAGTTTAATCGTTCGTTATAATATCAAAGTATGCACAAGTAATCATCCAACCCATTCCCACCCTGGGAACCCATGCCTTGGCTGTGTGAACTCACCTTGGTTTGCTCGGTATGCTAGGTTATGCGCTCACTAGTAATTAATCACGTCCTATCGTATGCACGTATAACAAATCAGTTCATGTTCACAATGATACGCATGCAATTTAATGTTCACATAACAGTCAGTTTGCATATCGGCACAACACGTATTGTTTCACATCAAACCATCAGCTAGTGTACACGAATACCAATGTTAACATTCATCACTAATCATGGCATGCCAAATCAATCAAACATACATTCCAACATTAAAATATGTTCATAATTATATATCTTTCGATCCACCCTTATCTTTCGGTACATTAGTGATCTTTCGATACACAGTTATCACAGTTATCCTTCGGACCGAAAGTTATGTTTCGAACCAATGCCATCTTTCGACCAACTGTCATCTTTCGGTCAACTTAATTATGTTTCGGTCAATGCTATCCTTCGGTCAATGCTCCTATGGTTCGGTCAAAGCTATCCTTCGGTCAACACTACTATGGTTCGACTAACAAGCATCTTTCGACCACAACTATGTTTCGAGTAGCAATATCTTTCGACAATTAACAGTTACGTTTGATCACAATCAGTTACGGATATCATGCAGTCAATTACAGAAACAGAAACCCTAATCATCTACAGCCGTCATCATCATTAACAAGCACATTTCATATATTCAATCTCAAGAACCCTAACCGAAATCATGAACAATAACCATATTCATTCGGATTACTATCAAGACATAACAACCTCATGTAAACTGATTTCATAATAACCCGATTTCACTAATATATCAACAAGTTATCAATCCGGAGCATACATCGTCACAGTAGCATAACAAGCACCATTGAATCGATTTAAACTTATTATCATGCCATACAACTACAAGATCATCTTTATACGATTCCTATCATTCAACATACAATCAATTCGAGTCGTTCTTAATCAAAGCATGTAATAATAATAACATCATGTTATCAACGATGATAGTGAAACACTAACCGGATTAGGGGATTGAAACTAGTGGGGTTTCGGGTGCACAAGAACTTTCAGCCGACTCCAAGACTTCGAGAGAGAGGGAAAGGTATTAGGGTTTTTAGAAACTAACTGCCGGTTACATGCATCACGTATTTAAACGTATTACAGAAATGGGCCAAGCCCATTAGAAAGGCTGGGCCGAAAGATGTCGAAGGATGGAGTCTTTGGTCGAAGGATATGTTTCGAGATCCTTCGAACCGGAAGCTAATCCTTCGAGTCGAAGGATATGTTTCGAGATCCTTCGAACTGTGTGCCATGCTTCGTGATCTAGACTAAGTGTTTTTAATAATAAATCTAATATTATATTCTACCACAGCAAGTAATCACATATGACAAAACGACAATACGTTTCATTAAAATACATCGCGTACAATTTCAAGTCCACAATCCAAACAACTAAACAGTCAAAGTCAACGCGCATTTAATGCGAAAGTGAAAGTCAGAAACTCGAGTTGTCACATTATCCCCAACTTAAAAGAAATTTCGTCCCGAAATTTGGTACGCACTCACTGAGGAAGCTAGGCAAGTTACATCGTTCACTGGTTTTCCTGGGGTGTCACATCATCCCCCCGTTGATTTGGAATTTCGTCCCGAAATTCAGTAGTAGTAGCTTCAGCCTCAGAAGTGGATGCATTGGTTTCGAATAACTGGGGATACTTTTCTTTCATCTGATCTTCGCGTTCCCAGGTATACTCTGGACCACGCTGGGAGTTCCAACGAACTCGAACAAGAGGGATTCTCTTGTGTTTGAGGACCTTAACATCCCGGTCCGTGATTTCAACTGGTTCCTCGACGAACTGCAACCGCTCGTCGATAGTGAGTTCCTTAAAAGGAACTATAAGGGTCTCATCTGATAGGCATTTCTTCAGATTGGACACGTGAAATACATTGTGAACTGCACCGAGTTCAGGAGGTAGGTTTAATCTGTAGGCTACTTTGCCAATCTTTTCTAAGATTTCGAACGGTCCGACGTACCGCGGATTGAGTTTGCCCCGTTTACCAAAACGTACCACACCCTTCCAGGGTGAAACTTTCAATAAAACCCGGTCCCCGACCTCAAATTCCAATGGCTTTCTACGCTTGTCCGCGTAGGCTTTCTGACGGTCGCGTGCTGCCGCCATGCGTTGTCGTATCTGTGCTATCTTTTCCGTGGCGTCCACAACAATATCTGGACCCGTAATTTGACTATCCCCCACCTCTGCCCAACAGAGAGGTGACCGGCATTTACGTCCGTACAATGCCTCAAATGGAGCGGCTTGAATGCTGGTATGGTAACTGTTATTGTACGAGAACTCCACCAAAGGGAGATGCTTTTCCCAGCCGTTGCCGAAATCAATAACACATGCCCGAAGCATGTCTTCAAGGGTTTGGATAGTTCGCTCAGACTGCCCATCCGTCTGAGGATGATATGCTGTGCTCATGTCTAATCGTGAGCCGAAAGATTTGTGCATCGCTTGCCAAAGCTCTGACGTGAATCGTGCATCGCGATCCGAAATGATAGAAGTGGGCACTCCGTGCCTCGAAACAACTTCTTTCATGTAGATGTCTGCTAGGGTAGAAAACTTATCCGTTTCTTTGATAGCCAAGAAGTGAGCAGACTTTGTGAGCCGATCAACGATCACCCAAATAGTGTCATTCCCATGCTGGGATCTAGGTAAGCCCGTAACAAAATCCATGGAAATTTCTTCCCATTTCCATTGCGGTATCTTGGGCTGCTGAAGTAGACCAGCTGGTTTCTGATATTCAACCTTGACTCTCGCACAGGTTAAGCATTTGCCAACATAGGTGGCGATGTGGGCCTTCATACTAGGCCACCAATAAGTAGTGCTGATGTCGTGGTACATTTTATCCGACCCTGGATGTACCGAATAGCGAGACTTGTGAGCTTCATCCATTACAAGTTCGCGTAAACCGCCATAAAGTGGGACCCAAATACGCCCCGTTACATGGTAGGCGCCGTCTTCCCTTTGTTCCATGCATTGCCTTGAGCCGCGTAAGGCTTCAGCTTTGACGTTTTCGGGTTTCAGTGCTTCTAACTGAGCAGCTCGTATCTGTGCAGGAAGACTGGACTGAATAGTAAGCTGCAGCGCTCGCACGCGCTTAGGTAGAGTGTCTTTCCAGCTGAGGGCATCAGCCACAACATTGGCCTTGCCTGGATGATACTTGATGGCGCATTCGTAGTCGTTCAGTAACTCGACCCATCGTCTTTGACGCATATTCAAATCCTTCTGCTTAAGGATATGCTCGAGACTCCTGTGATCGGTGTAAATCGTGCACCTGGTACCGTACAGGTAGTGTCGCCATATCTTAAGCGCGAAAACAACAGCTCCCAGCTCTAAATCGTGCGTCGTATTATTTCGTTCATGAATCTTGAGTTGGCGCGAGGCATAAGCATTGGCCTTGTCGTGCTGCTTCAACACACATCCAAAACCCTGTATGGATGCATCAAGTATACTACAAAATCGTCCGTGCCCTCTGGCAATGGGAGAATAGGTGCGCTGCAGAGCCTATCCTTAAGGTACTGGAAAGCAGTCTCCTGGGGTTCTCCCCAGCGATAGGTGACACCCTTCTGTGTCAGTAACGTAAGCGGCTGAGCAATCTTGGAGAAGTCTTTTATGAACCGTCGATGGTATCCTGCCAAACCCAAGAATTGGCGTATTTCTGTTGGTGTATGCGGTGCTGGCCAGTTTCTGATCGAATCAACCTTGGATGGATCAACATGAATCCATCCTTGTTCACCACATGGCCTAAGAAGTGGACTTCACGAAGCCAGAAGTCGCATTTTGAAAACTTTGCATACAGTTGCTCCTTTCGAATAAGTTCCAAGATAAGACGTAAGTGTTGCTCGTGCTCCTCCTGACTCTTGGAGTAGATCAGAATGTCGTCGATGAAAACAATGACGAACTTGTCAAGATAAGGTTTGCACACCCTGTTCATAAGATCCATAAATACTGCAGGTGCGTTCGTAAGCCCGAACGGCATAACCAAGAACTCGTAGGGACCATAGCGAGTTCTGAATGCTGTCTTAGAGACGTCCTCATCCCGGACTCTCAGCTGATGATAACCTGACCGTAGGTCGATCTTGGAATAGTAACACGACCCTTGCAATTGGTCAAATAAGTCGTCTATGCGCGGAAGAGGATAACGGTTCTTCACCGTCACCTTGTTGTGTTCACGGTAGTCGATGCACATTCTAACTTACCGTCTTTCTTCTTCATTAACAACACTGGAGCTCCCCAAGGCGAAGAGCTAGGTCGGATAAATCCCTTATCCAAGATTCCTGGTAGTTGCGTCGATAGTTCTTCCGATTCTGGTGGAGTTAAGCGATACGGTGCTCGAGCTATGGGTGCTGCTCCTGGAGCGAGCTCGATTTGAAATTCGTCCTGATGATGCGGCGGTAGACCAGGTAAATCCTTGCGAGACACCTGAGGAAAGTCGTGTACAACTGAATGGTCTTCCAACTTCTTTTCTTTCGCTGATGAGTCAGTAACGAGAGCCAAAGTTGCGGTGTGGCCCTTCCGCAAACATTTCTGAGCCTTCAAGAAAGAGGTGATGCCAACCACGGCACCACTCTTGTCGCCTTGAGCTTCGAGAGGTTCTTGACCAGAACGAGGAATGCGAACAATCTTTTCTTTGTATAGGATTCCTGCTTGCTGTTGCTGCTGGCGATTCCGGTGTGCAAGCCGTGGGCTCCTGAATTCCTTAGCTTCTGCTGTGCTCAGGCGATCACTATTCTTGTGCTGCTGTTGTGCTTGAGACCGAGCGGTAGCTGAACCCTTGCTGGAATACCCATCCCATTTCCGCTTGTTGTCACTAGGAGTGGCGGGAGTAGCAGAAGTGGTAGCGGTAGTAATAGCGCTGATACAACTAGGTAGCCTGTTCTGTTCCACTGCCTGATCCGTGAGGCGATGAGCAAGACACTGAATGTCTTGGATTTTGTCGAGGTTAGCCGATGTAGCTTGGCTCTGAATCTCTGAGGCTAGACCCTTGAGGTACAATTCGATACGCTTGTTTGGAGGGTCCACCATGGTTGGACACAAGATGGCCAGTCCGTTCTATCGTTTCGTATGAGCTTCAATTTCTGACCCCATCATTTTCGAATGGTAAGGCTCCACTTCCAACTTGTGGATGTCATCACGCGTGTATTATTCCCTTTTAATGTGTTCTTTGAATTCGTTCCAGGGGGTGGCGTTAGCAGCTGCCAACCCTAGTATCTGTACTTGCGCGTTCCACCTGGTTAGCGCGATTCCTTCCAACGTGCCAGTGGCGTACTTGACCCTGCGAGTCTCAGGGCATTCACACATCCCGAATACTAACTCGAGCTTCCAAAACCAATGGAGTAGTCCCACTGCTCCTTCTGTGCCACTGAATGTGCTTGGACGACAGTCCATGATGTTCTGGAATGTGCAGAGAGGTTGATGTGCGTTCTGACCCGTTGCGCGAGAAAGATGGGTCAAGATTAAGCGCGAGAGTTGGGTCACGAGAGTAGGATCTAACGTCCTAGGATAGGTTTGGAATAGCAGGTTATACCTCCTGCTGGTGCGGCTGCAAGTGCCGCAGCAACTTGTTCGTTAATGAGGGCCGTCAACTGGGCTTGAGTCATGTCAACACGTCCAGACATGATCGAACAGTAAAGGTAGCATAAGTAAGAATGGTTCACGAATAGTGCGATGACAGAAGAGTGTAAGCACGTATGTGTTCTCAAGCAATAACAAGTTGTGAGCAAAGTAATGTAAGCATACTACGAGCAAAGTTCTATGCAGTTCTAGCAAGCAGGTAATAAACATAAACCTTATTACCTAGGATGTCGAGTCTTGCACGTGGAGCGAAGCGTCGTTGTGGATCGTTGAGAGCACTGTTCTGGTTATAGTCTGGTTTTAATAAAAACGTTTTCCCATATTAAAACCAAGTTCTCTATAACCAATGGCTCTGATACCAATCTGTCACACCCCCAAAATCCACCTGCGGAGTATCACCGCTTGGGAGCGTGACTGACCAGGATCAAGCCATCAATCATATTGAACATAGCATAATATAAATAAAGTAATTCGTAAAACCCCGTTCAATACAATTGACGTTTCAAAACAATCATAGTATCAGTAGCGGAAGCATAAGTAAATAACCCAAGTAAACCATAAGTTCAATTATTCGAAATGTTTAAACATAGCGTTCTTAACCCACTGCCCACAACGTCCCGCTCCTCCAGTGCAAGCTCCATAAGTACCTAAGGTCCTGCAAGGCATGCAGCAGATAATCAACAAACTAGTTGAGCGAGTTCACAGTTTATAGTTTAGTTTGAGTAATAGTGCGTTTGTTCAATTAAGTTTCGTATCGTATCAGTTCCATCGCGGCCTCCCAGGCATGTGTGCGAAGATTATGTTCGTTAGTTCGCGACCATAGTCTTTACCGACCAGGGTGTGTGCGAAGGCAATTTATCAGTTCGTTCGCGACCATAGTCTTTACCGACCAGGGTGTGTGCGAAGGCAGTTGAGTAGTTCGTTCGCGACCATAGTCTTTACCGACCAGGGTGTGTGCGAAGGCAGTTTGTAAGTATCAACAGTTTAATCGTTCGTTATAATATCAAAGTATGCACAAGTAATCATCCAACCCATTCCCACCCTGGGAACCCATGCCTTGGCTGTGTGAACTCACCTTGGTTTGCTCGGTATGCTAGGTTATGCGCTCACTAGTAATTAATCACGTCCTATCGTATGCACGTATAACAAATCAGTTCATGTTCACAATGATACGCATGCAATTTAATGTTCACATAACAGTCAGTTTGCATATCGGCACAACACGTATTGTTTCACATCAAACCATCAGCTAGTGTACACGAATACCAATGTTAACATTCATCACTAATCATGGCATGCCAAATCAATCAAACATACATTCCAACATTAAAATATGTTCATAATTATATATCTTTCGATCCACCCTTATCTTTCGGTACATTAGTGATCTTTCGATACACAGTTATCACAGTTATCCTTCGGACCGAAAGTTATGTTTCGAACCAATGCCATCTTTCGACCAACTGTCATCTTTCGGTCAACTTAATTATGTTTCGGTCAATGCTATCCTTCGGTCAATGCTCCTATGGTTCGGTCAAAGCTATCCTTCGGTCAACACTACTATGGTTCGACTAACAAGCATCTTTCGACCACAACTATGTTTCGAGTAGCAATATCTTTCGACAATTAACAGTTACGTTTGATCACAATCAGTTACGGATATCATGCAGTCAATTACAGAAACAGAAACCCTAATCATCTACAGCCGTCATCATCATTAACAAGCACATTTCATATATTCAATCTCAAGAACCCTAACCGAAATCATGAACAATAACCATATTCATTCGGATTACTATCAAGACATAACAACCTCATGTAAACTGATTTCATAATAACCCGATTTCACTAATATATCAACAAGTTATCAATCCGGAGCATACATCGTCACAGTAGCATAACAAGCACCATTGAATCGATTTAAACTTATTATCATGCCATACAACTACAAGATCATCTTTATACGATTCCTATCATTCAACATACAATCAATTCGAGTCGTTCTTAATCAAAGCATGTAATAATAATAACATCATGTTATCAACGATGATAGTGAAACACTAACCGGATTAGGGGATTGAAACTAGTGGGGTTTCGGGTGCACAAGAACTTTCAGCCGACTCCAAGACTTCGAGAGAGAGGGAAAGGTATTAGGGTTTTTAGAAACTAACTGCCGGTTACATGCATCACGTATTTAAACGTATTACAGAAATGGGCCAAGCCCATTAGAAAGGCTGGGCCGAAAGATGTCGAAGGATGGAGTCTTTGGTCGAAGGATATGTTTCGAGATCCTTCGAACCGGAAGCTAATCCTTCGAGTCGAAGGATATGTTTCGAGATCCTTCGAACTGTGTGCCATGCTTCGTGATCTAGACTAAGTGTTTTTAATAATAAATCTAATATTATATTCTACCACAGCAAGTAATCACATATGACAAAACGACAATACGTTTCATTAAAATACATCGCGTACAATTTCAAGTCCACAATCCAAACAACTAAACAGTCAAAGTCAACGCGCATTTAATGCGAAAGTGAAAGTCAGAAACTCGAGTTGTCACAGCTTTGACTTTCAGTTCTAACCCGTTTAAGCTAAGATTAGGATTGCCTTAGAGCTTCTCTTGAACCTATTTGCATGTTAGTATAACTCTCTGAGATTATACAACTTGGTTCATTAGATATCCTTTTCACATGCATGTTTCCGTTAATCGCCTATATGTTGACCATTATGCCCGAATGACCTTAAAATGGGATTTTTGAAAATGTAAAAGGGTAGACACCTTAGAAATTGATTTATAAACTTGCACCTAAAATTTGAGATCAGTTTGAGGTGTAGATTAAGAGTTATGCTCAATAGCGTAATTTAAGGCTTCTTTAGTAATTAAATGGCGTAAATTACATATAGCCTATCTAAACCCGAATTTTTACACAAAACCTTATACCTACTATTATAAAATAATATTTTGGGATTTTTGGAGATTTTTATTTATTTCTAGGCTGAGCATAACTTAGTGTTTTAAGATTAATTCGGTTTATGCCGGTTTTGCCCTTTTAAGCAATAAAATGAGTTTTACAAATCCTTTTGACCCCAAACCTTTTTCTACTGATTTGTTATGTTAAATAAATTATTTTGTGCCTGCTGGAATATTAAAAATATCAGCTTTTTTACAGAAAACCCGGAAATGGCTCCAAATCGCCTTTTTAAGCGTTTTTAGCGCATAAGTATGCACTAGAACCTTATTAAGCATAAAGGGTTGAACTTACTGATGTAATTAGTAAAACCTTATATTTTAAACAGTAGGGAAATAAATTAATTCAGATTTCCAGTTTTGACCCTTTAGGCCTATGTGAAATTACCAAAATGCCCCTACGGAGCATAGAATGGTTATAAGTTATAAATTTCACATATAACCGATATCCTACTTATATAGCATGATAAAATGAGTATACTTACTGATATATTCAGACCTGTAACTCAGATTAATATCTAAACTCTTTTACACCCTTTAAAATGACCAAAATGCCCTTATGAGGCATAGTTTTGGTTTAAAACCATTTGGGCATAATGGAATGTATCATTCTGATATCACAACATATTTTAGACATATTAACTTCAGAAACTTGTATATGACTCTTATGGTTACTCGTTACGCACTTTACGCGTTCGGATCGGCTTATGTAACTAGTTTACCCATTTTAGCCGAAACGGGTCAAACCATATCTTTTCGGTCTCAAAATTCAGAATGTGATTATGTTACCCATATTAAACAAGCATGCAAGCTTGTTGGGTCAAAACCACATTCTAAAACGGTCTTCGCCTTATCGTGCGTTTCAGACAGTAATCTTCATATAAAACTAACCGGTCTAAGCTTAAGACCCGTTAGGATTCTAATAGGTTATTAAAACCTTAATTTCCAGATCTAGGAGCCCAGTAAAAGCTACGTGCACTCGCTGTATTTGAATTATACTTTGCTCAGGTAAATACGTTTAACTTATTTTCCCTATACGGGCTTGGGGTACGGTATATAAAATACCGCTTGGTCGGAGAATTGACCTTAACCAGTTGGTGGCTAAGTGTTGTCAAATTAACCCGTTTAAAAATGCTGTTTTGTTTGTTTAACGCCTTTGGGGGTTTAATGACCATGTCCCGGATATCCTTGGCATCATTCAAAGAATGGCCACAACCTTAGCACACGGGTGTAGGCGTACACCCGTAGTGCATTTCAATAAGTATAATCGTCGGTCGAGAGAAGTCTCGCGGCAGAATTATATTAAGTGGTGTGTCTATTAATCTTTAACCCGGCACGACCCGGGCAACTGAACGCATAACAGACATGTAATTCTTTTACAAGATTATTAAGCAAATAATTATCCCAACTTATAAAAAGTTTTGTGCCACAGGCATTTAAATCAATTTTAAACATTTTCAAAATGAGTCAGTTAAATTGTATTTACCAGTGTAAACTGACGTATTTTCCAAAAAGGCTAAGTGCAGGTACTACGCGTAATAGGCTGGCCACTCCTTAGCATCCGTAGAAGTCTCGCAAGCTTAGGATGCAAGAAGTCTGTTGAAATAAAGTTTCCTTTTTGTGTGGATCCGCCTGTGGATCTATTTCGACTATTTTGTGATACTTGGATATTACAATATTATTAAGTTGAAATAAATCTTTCTTTGCTTCCGCTGTGCATTTATATATTGTATGTTTGACTATGACGATATCAACTACGTCACAGAACCCCCACCGGGCCCACGAGTGACACGTGGAAAAATAGGGGTGTGACAGGTTGGTATCAGAGCCAACGCTGAGTGAATTAAACACTAGCCTTCTGTGTTTAATCTCAGTAAAATAAATAAATGCACATTCCTCGAGTTCCGAGTCTAGACAAAGAACATAGCCTTCTGTCTTTATTTTTATATATATATATATATATATGTTGTTGTATCATTTTGTTGACAGGTTAATCATGCCACCACGAATGAGACGCGGACGGGGAAAGGCTCCCTTCACAAGCCACGATCATGAAGCTGGGCCCTCACACCGGCGAACACCTTCCATTATGATGAGTACGAGCCCACAAGAGCCGTGGAGGCTCTATGTTGAACCCGGGAGGCGGTCAGTCTCCCTCAGTTCCTCACCTTCTTACCAGCACTCTTTTGGGCCCCAATCAGAGAATGAGCCCAATGATCAACCACCCTCTTTCATACCTCTGCAAAGGTCCAACTCTCACCACTCTTTTGGTGACCCTACCCCCGCATTCCAAAGCCGGTTCAACCCGGTTAACTACCTTCAAGAACCCGTGTGTTTTAACCCACTTGGACCAGAAGATCATTTTTCTGGTGAGAATGACATGGACGAAGATACTGACCCCATGGAGCCTGCTACAGGGACGCCGAACCACCCCATCGAGATCTCAGATGGGTCATCTTTCCATGGATCGCCGTACCGCGGTCCAGACAGTGACCAGGATAGGTTCAAACAGTGGGACTGGTATTTCACCCCATCCGAGCACTCGTCCCCTTATCACCACCAGCAGCAGCAGCAGGATCCTTCCGAGGATCACCATTTTGTGGCAGTCACTCCGCCACCACCACCACCAGTGGAGCAACAACCGCCTCCGGAGCCACCGAGGCGGAGGAGGTCAAACGCACGGATGTCTGTGCGAGGGGGAGTCCGCATCAGCCCTCCCTAACCATCGAGTGGCAGTCATTATCCACCACTCCAGGAAGAAGAAGAAGAACCACAAATGGGGGGTCCATCAAACCCCATTCCAGAGGTCAACTCAGTACCTATGGCACCTCTGTTGGGTTTTGACAACCAAATACCTGCTTACGCCGGCTCAGCGGCGTACAACCCTTTTGAGCAGCCGGCTCATACCCAGTTCGACTATGCAAACGTAGACCCATATCAGGAAGCGTGGGACTAAAACGCACGTCACCCAGAGGGACCTTATGGTGGTCTTTGGACCACTAGTTACCCAACTTATGGGTACCAGCGTCCACCACCTCCTCAACCCCTGTACCAGCCGCCGCAGCCACAGCTAATCCCGCCGGAGCGCCAGCAGGAGGTTCTCGACCGGTTGAACCGAGTCGAACAAGTGGTCCGTGAAGACCGCGAAAGCAACCGAGGCTTCTTCAAAGGCCTGTCAGACTTGCTCAAGGGGAAGTCCAAGAGAAGGGGTCATTAAAGACCTTGTTGTTTATTTTATTTAGTTGTAATCAGTCCCTGCATGGACCTGTTGTTTCTGTACTCAGCCCCTGCGTGGGCTTGTCTTTCAGTATTCTGCCCCTACATGGGCATGTCTTTCTGTTAGCCCCTGCGTGGGTTTGTTGTTTATTTTCGCCCCTGCGTGGGCATGTTATTTTGTAGAAGTCCCGTTTAGGGCAAGTATTGTACTGTCTAATCTTTATTAATGGAATGATTGCATTTAAATTTTCATAATTGTTATTATTAAGTGTATGCATAAACTTAAAATAAAAAGTAAAATGAAACTAACATTCCTAAATAAAGAAGATCTGCCATTAATATAAAATGGCAAAATCTAAAAAGGGACAAGACCTAGCCATGTGTCATTTTAAGACAAGGCCAAGATGGTATCTCCATAATTAGATTCAGATCCATAATTAACATCTCAACTTAGGATTGATCTGCGTTATGTTAAAAGAGAATCTTAGGGGTAAAACCTAGCCACGTGTCGTCGCAGGCATGGCCAAGATGGTAGAACCTGTCTAAAAGATTCCAAAATTTTGTTAACATCTGTAGGTATGTTAGCATTTTGGGCAAATTGTGATGCAGTATAAATCACATAGGCCATCTTTAAATTGGGTTAATTTAAAATTCCCTGTATTTATATAACCATCCTTTGGGGATGAAGTGCCTACGGGTAATAAATTAATGTCCCCTGGGACTAAGAGACAGTAGAAGTCTGCAACTCACTGTCTATAAAGGGTAAGGAACTGTGATTCAGATCCTAATACCTCGATTCTGTGAGAATCCGGGTTATAAATTAACACTGTCCTTGTGACTAAACTATTATGTTATGTTTAATTATAATATAGGATTTTAATAAAGGTCCTGCATAAATAATTGATTAACAAATTAATCAGCAATGGTTATTCAAAACCATGGTTAATAGAATACAAAATACTATGTTAAGTTTCTAAATAAAACCTTGCCTATTATCTCTTTATGTAGCAATTGAAGCTACATGGCTAGGTCAGACGAGGTAAACAGTCGTCCGGTGGAAAACCATGAGAACGCAAAAATACAGTTAACTGGCGCAGAGCTGAAAGCGCTTGTTGATGATGCGGTTACAAAAGCCTTAGAGCGGCAGTACAGTGAGTACAGTGGGACCAATAGTAGGACCTTGTCTACACTGCATAATAAGTCTAAGACTCACTCGGAGTCTCACGGCAAGCCACCCTCTGTCCAACCCAAGTCTAAGAAGGATGAGACTAAGAAGGATGACGATAGACATTCTTCAAATGAAAACAGTGGTCATTCCAAGAAGATTGTGTTTTACGATGCCCCACGTGCCAAAGGTTGCACGTATAAATACTTCGTGTCTTGTAAACCCCGGGATTTTACTGGGGAGAAGGGGCAGTGGACTGTATGACTTGGCTGGATGAGATGGACACTGTTGTGGACATCAGTGGATGTGCTAAAAGGGATATTGTGAAGTTTGTGTCGCAGTCTTTCAAGGGTGAAGCCCTAGCATGGTGGAAGTCGTTGATTCAAGCCACCGGAAAGGTACCTCTGTACAACATGTCTTGGGAACAATTTGTTACCCTAATTAAGGAAAACTACTGCCCTCAGCATGAGGTTGAAAGAATAGAGTCTGATTTTGCTATCTCTGGTGATGAAGAACCTGGACTGCCAGGCTTATCTCACAAGTTTCAATACCTTGTCGAGGCTAGTTCCTTACCTTTTGACGCCTGAACCGAAGAGGATAGCCCGTTTTATTGGGGGTCTGGCCCCAGAAATCAAAGCGAGTGTCAAAGCCTCTCGACCCACTACATTTCGATCAGTAGCTGACATATCTCTGTCCCTCACACTGGACGCAGTTAGACAGAGGTCACTGAGAGCTGCTGATGCCGAGAAGAGGAAACGCGAAGATGATGGTTCGCAAGCTTAGGATGCAAGAAGTCTGTTGAAATAAAGTTTCCTTTTTGTTTGGATCCGCCTGTGGATCTATTTCGACTATTTTGTGATACTTGGATATTACAATATTATTAAGTTGAAATAAATCTTTCTTTGCTTCCGCTGTGCATTTATTTATTGTATGTTTGACTATGATGATATCAACTACGTCACGGAACCCCCACCGGGCCCACCGGTGACACGTGGAAAAATAGGGGTGTGACAGTGAGCAAAGCTGGTAGAGTTGGAAAAGGTTGTGCACGAGCGGAAGCTCATCACATGGATGGACGAGGTAAATTCAGTTCTGGCTTGGACTCATGAAGAAGTGGACCAATCCGGGTCGTAGACCGATGATTTATGCAATAAAAGCGAGGTTATTAATGTTTAACTCATGAATGATAAGTATAAATTGGTAGATTGAATATGACATACGAACTAAAGAAATAAATGATAGGATAAGTATGGTATGATATGGAATGGAATGTTTGACTTTTAGTAGTCAACATAAGAAAAAAATTTAGGTCATATAAAGGAAATCTCAAAAAGTCTTGAGTGAAAATTTTGGGAATGGAATATCTTTTATGATACATAAAAAAGGGTAAATGCACGGTACCCCTGACCGCGCGAGGGATCCCCCTCCCCAGTTTGCTACCCGACCAAGCGCCCAGGCGGTGAATTCCCCAGTCTGCCCAGGGTAAGAATCGAACTTGCAACTTCCCCCTTGCAGGTTTTAAGATGGGTGTCGGTGGCCACTAGGCTGACACCCAGTGGTTTATCTTATATGATACATGTGTGTGGGATGGAAGTAGAATGGCCTACTACGAATGGTAAATGTATGAAAGTCCAACGCTTGATTAAGAAATCAAGAACAAGATATATACTTATGATTATAAGTGAATACTACCCCTTAAATAAGTCCCAAATGCTTTCGTGATGGGGTGAGCATCACGAATAAATAGATGAAAAAGTAAGAGCGATATTGGTCTAGTAGGAATGAGAAAGGTTTCGGGGACCAAACCTCCTTTAAGAGGGTAGACTTTTAACGCCCAAAAATCCAATGTTTTAATAAACATGGAATTTACTAGATTTATGTTATGAAGTAACTTAACTAGGTTGTTTAACTTAGTTAAACATAAAAGAGTAATTAGATCGAATGAGGGAAAGTACAAGGGCCAATTATGACATCTTAGAAATTGAGGAAAATGGTTAACAAAAAGGAATTAAGGTCAAAATTCTGCATTTCCCTTGAAGGTGTGTGGGTGCGTCGATGTCTAGAGAGAGAGGAAGAACTCTCTAGGTCAATTTATCAAGTTCAAGCCAATTCAAGATCAAATTGTTGGAAACTAATGCATGAATGAAGAATCCCTACCATCTAGTGCTAATAATCATGTGGTAAGTTGTAGAATTCAATATGGTGATTTTATATGAATTGGGTTATGATCAATCCATGTATTGATATGAAATTAAGCATGATTGTGTATTAGAATCACCAAATAAATCTTGTGTTGTGTATGATTTTGAGTAATTTCATGTTTTGAAATGAAAATGGTGACATGAATGTGTCACCCATGCCTAATTCTAGTGCAAATGTAATGTATTATGTGGTGTGTGATGCATATATGTTAGTTAGTTTAAAGTATAGTATGAAATTTATTTGATTATAATTGTGTTGATAAGATGAATGCAAGAAGTGGGAATTTAAGGCATGAATGGGTCGTACATTATGCTTAGAAAGTAATGCACACCAAGTGTATTGTAACATCCCGAAAACGGGTTTGGTAATCAAACCATGTTAATAGTAAAAACGGGTAAAATACCGTTAGTGGTAAATATTAACCCGGTAAATATCAGGACTCAAACAAATAAACCTAATATTAGTTAAAAAGAGGAATAAATACTTTGAGAAAACGAAGTATATAAAAAGGCTAAATTAACTGGACTTAAAACATAACGGGTTATAACTTCCCGAACCCGTTAAAGTAACTAGGAGTAATTAACCTAATTAGTAACATGTGACTAAATAAATAATGAATTATAGTTTCATTTGATCAAAATAAAAACATGAGGGACTAAAAAGGGGAAATTGTGAAAGTTGTATGATTAAAACAAAAATAAACCACACCAAACACACACTTAGTGTGTGTCTGGTCGATGTTAAACACAGGGGGGCGACCAGGTTTCTCCATCAAACCCCAAATCTCCCAAAATTCACAAATTGAAGCCTCTAATCTGCTCCAAATCAAGTTTTAAGCATGAATTAGTGATCATCTCGTTGTGGGGATCAAAAGGTATGCAAAATTGTGGTATTTTGTTGCATCTTGAATTCTAGGTTAAATGTGAAAAATGAAAATTCAGCTTGATTTCTTGATGCATGGATGAAATTAGAAGTAATATGATGTTTAGGGATAAAACCCTAGATGAATTCTTGTTGAAATTTAGTGTGATGATTCTAGCAATTTTGATCACCATAGTAGATGATTATTGAGTTTGTAGAGACTATATAAACACTAGAATTGTGAATACTATTCTAGTGAAAACTGAATTCATGTGCTAAATTCTAGTAAAAACCATGGTCACCATTGTAGGTGACTAGTGGGTTAAGTAGAATTGATAAACACTAGGAAATTTTGGGTTGTTCTAGTGTAATTTGACATATGCAAAGTTATTTCAGAACTTTAAAGGCAAATATGTGTGTTAAATAGTTTGAATGATGAAAAAAAATTCGGGTTATATGACAAGTCATGAGCTTGTCAATGAATTATTTATAGAATATGCCCATAAGGTGTTCGATGTAATGCCTAAGTGAAATTGGGTATCTACTAGTTTATAGATAGAACTTGGTTTGGATAAATGCCTGATAACATGACAAAACGGGTTTCACTTATAGAGGGAAAACCCGTGGATTTTATGAGATAAAGAAATATAGTGTCTTCGATAATCAAGAACTAGGCTAACTTAGTGTTAACAATAGCATGAACTCGAGTTAAAAGATTCGTTAGAACGATAGCTTAAAGGAACGCCCACCGGGTAAATTGAAAATGCCTAAACTAGCTAAGGAACATGAATGTGCATATTAAGGGATGTTTGACTTTCGAAAAGTCAAACTGACCGATAATGCGATAAATGGTAATCTTTGGTATGAAATGCGTAAGGTGGAATAATCGTATTAAATTGTGATTAAACTAACCACCTTGAAAACAATGATGATAGTTTGACGCGTAACAAGCTAGGTGGAAGCTTGATGAGGGAGCGGGTCAAACGAATCAAGAAGGAAAGGAAAAAAGCATAGTTCGGACACGAGGTAAGTATATCTTACACTAGTCATATATTTCATAATATCCTTTTGTCGTATTACGAAAAAGATAATTTATGACGTAAGCCATAGTAGGCTAAAAAGTGTTAAGAAATGGAATTATAAGTAAGTGACCGCACGGTGTAAATCGGAGCGAGTCATATATATATATTTACGAGGTGGTAATAAATATCATCTCGCTAATATAATCGGTCAATTCGGCCAAACGGGTCAAAAGGTGAAATTATCACCCTTTGACAATATCGACTAATGGGTTGTCAAGATGCATGATTTTAGGAAATAAATAGCACATGGATGCTTACACCGCTATCGCTTAGCAGCCACTAAGGAAATGTATTGAAACGGGTCAATATATTGATCCGAGCCAGGTATGTATAATAATACAACTCATCATGTAGAGCTTGGAGTTTTATAATAGTTAGACGAGGTTAAAATAAGATATCCGGTTATCTTTTAGGTAAACCGAATAAGTTGAGTTATGATTAAGGTGTTTTAGAAACATATTGGTTTCTAAACAAGAATATGGTTAAAAGGTCGGATTTGGGGTTCAAACAAGCACTAATAGTCCTTCGTCGTAAAAGAATGACTAAAATTGACTAAAACACCCTAGTTGGCTAATTGAATAAACAACCTTTAAAGGTAGTTTTGAAACGAGTTTTATGATCAAATAAATAATTGAAATAAGTGCAAGAAGCGAAAGATGTAAACTTTCGGTCAAATAACTCTATATGAGTCTTTGCCGTAAATTAGCAATCGGACGAGAAAAACTCGGATTATATAGATCATCTCATTAAGTCCACCACAATTATAGTTGTGGTGGAAGATTACTTGATAAAAATGTTGTATATAACGCTAGAAATGAATGAAAGCGACTTTAAGCTTTAAAGTGCTTAAATACCCTTAACGGGTCAAAATAAGCACTTGAACGTAAACGGCTTCTAACTAAGTAAGAAACCCATGATCTATGAATTATTTGATAGGAAATATTGAAATTATGATTCCATGAGTTTATGGATCAAGTAAACATGTTTGTGTGATAAAATCGCGAACGGGTCAAAATTTGGTAAAAATGGTAATAAGCCGAAGACTTAAAAGTCTTAAATTTTTGTTAATCCGGATGTCGGATTTTAACTCCATATGATGGAGAATTAAATTACGAACGCGTAGGAAAAAGAATCGTGTAAAACGGATTAAAAACGAGAGAGTTATGTCCGTTTCGGTAAGAACTAATGAAAAATAGACGTGCAGAGTTGACACGGGCGGGTGACTTTTTGACACGGCCGGGTGGCTGGGCTGTGAAAAATATATGTTAACTGACACGGCCGGGTGACTTTTTGACACGGCCGGGTGAAGGGGCTAAAAACAAAAATAATTTCTTGTTTTGTTACGTTAAGCACGGAACTTGTTTATACTCGATTATTAAAGTGTCAAAACTAATTATTTACATGGTTTTGACCGTAGGTGAAGATGGGATAAGCGGTTTGAAAGATACGAAAGTTTTCGTGCAAATAAACGGCAAAATAGGAAGGCTGGAATGCAGGGGCCACCGTAACTTACGGTGCCACCGTAAGTTACGGTGGAGCTGAAGGCTTTACGGCAGCCCCCTACTGATTTACGGTAGGGGCATGTCTCACCAGGGTCCACCGTAACTTACGGTGCCACCGTAAGTTACGGTGGAGGCCAGTTGGAAATCCATGTTTTGAGATCAAAAGTTTAACGTTGGGATTCTTTTTCCTTCCATTATTATTACCGGATTTGTTTAGACTTATTACAATTCCCGTATGACTAAAGCATTTCATGTTGATGAAATGTAGGTTCTTTTTGGATGCCGGAAGACGATCAAGCTCATCGAAGGACCGAACACGATAAAGATACATGCTTCCGCACATTTCCTCGTCGTAAATTTTTAAACGATAAATTCGATCACTTATGTTGAATAACTTATGATTTGTAAAAGTTTTAATAAACTCGTATTTTCATAGTATGTGTAAACTTAATTACACATCTAATTGTTGGTATTTATATATAAAAAAAAACCGTTAAATAGTAACCAGAGTGTTACATGTATGATGAAATGTCTAAGTGATGTTAGGATATGACATTGTAGAAATGGCTTAACATTTATGAATGAAATATGATAATGACGAGATTAGTAGTAAACTAACTTGAAGAAGGTGCGTTAGATGGAACTTGTACAAGAATTTGGATTGAATCTATGGTTTATGTCAAGATTATGCATTAGGGGTTTGTATATTGTGCTTGAACGGGTGACTAAGCAGTGAATGTGTACTAAATATATAGCATATGACCTTCCTAGTAAAGGATGATGTTATGATTATGTTAGGTTAACTAACATAGAATGTGATTGTCAAATGTAGAATCATGAAAGTATAAGTAGGTACAAATTGATTATGTGTATATTGTGTATGTAACTAAGTGATCATGTAGTTGGATGTGTCATACAACATCATGTATGAAATGAATATGATGTCATAACAACATGTATGTGTGTTCAAAAGTTGGAAGTTATATGTTAGAAGGTTGACTTCCGAAAGTCAACCAAGTATTAATAGCATGCGTAGGCATTTTGACACAAATGTAAGGATTGATGAGATCATTAGATATGAATACTAACATTTTATGGGCATGACGACAGGAAAGGATAGAAATCACACTAGCATGGACTCAAGCATAGAAGGCTAAGGGTCAAGAGGAAGCAAGGAGACAAGCACGAATACGGACGTGCAAGGTAAGTGATTTTGGAAATCACTTCGTAGATAGTCACATGAATATATACATATATATATATATATATATATATATATATATATATATATATATATATATATATATATATATGGGACCGCTAAAATGAAAACCACCTCTAGTTGTAAGAACCATGAGGACTTTTTGATCCGGGGCGAGCTGGACCAAAATTTTTTTTCATAAACGTAGATGCGTGTATTATAAACACATTTGTAAAAAAAATTCAAAAAAAAATTGTCGTGTGTGTAGTTTTGAGCACCATAAGTTTGTGTTTACGGGTACCGTAAATTTTAAAATAAAATTTACGGTACCCGTAAACACAAACTTGTGGTGCTCAAAACTACACACACGACATTTTTTTTTTTGAATTTTTTTTTATAAATGTGTTTATAATACACGCATGTACGTTTATGAAAAAAAAATTTAGTTCAACTCGCCCCGTACGGTGTGGTTCTCATGGTTCTTACAACTGGATGTGGTTTTCATTTTAGCAGTCCCCTATATATATATATATATATATATATATATATATATATATATATATATATATATATATATATATATATATATATATATGGATATTTGAAATCAAGGTGGAACGTACAAATAAGTGAGAAATGCTAAGGTAAGATTTGTTGAAATGGTTGGTTAGGCGAAGGTTTGGATAGAAAGAATATCAAATAAAATACTAACTAGATGCATGTCTGGACGTCTTGGGGGCCGGCTTAATCGAAAAGTATTCGAAACGGGTCAAATGAGTTGAAAATGAAGGAGATCAGCAAGATGGTACTGGGCTCTACCGTAGGAATGATACATTTTCACCATAAGACGGTTATGAGTCACTGTGGGTTTTTTTATGCCGTCGTAAGCTACGGTGGCTACAATAGCTTTCGGTGGAGGGCAGATGCAAAATGTAAAGTTTTTGTATTCTTCTTTTTTCTTCGATTTCGGACCCCGTGAACCTATTCCAAGCCCCGTTTAACTTTTATGACGTACCTCAACCTTACCAAATGGCTTGGTGAGCTACGGGTGAGTATAGAACTCATTTTTAAGATCCCAAAATGTACCTGGAGGTCATTAAAAAGCGTTTATGAAGTACGACTAAGAATGGGCCGTGTAAGTAAGTATGAGTGGGAACGAATTTAGTATGTGGGCATGTATGTATAAATTTAATCACAATCCCGTGGATGGAACTTATAAGTAAGCATGAATAGAAATAAGTATACACATATGTTGTTGTTTACATGTCTTATGTAAAGGAGTGTGTGACTAAGACCTCTTCTCTTAAATATGTAAGAACGTAAATTGTAAGTAAGAGTTTGGATTAGATGAGATGTATGCGCACTAATGAACCATGGGTATTCGAATGTGTGAACTCTCAGATGTAATTTGTAAGTATTTATGGTGTTAATATACATGAGTATTACCGATGTTAACCGGATTGCCTTTGAGAATGAAATGAAGTGCATGTACATTATTGTTAACTCACTAAAGATTAGATACCTAGATGAATTAATGGAATTCAGAAACATAGCATAATGGAATGCATTCGAGAATAGAATGATATGAGACCCTATAATTATGGATCTTGGACATGTGTGTGTGTATATATGTATTCATATATAATGTGTACTAATGATGTGAATATTTTTGGTGAATGTAGGTCGTACGGAATAATGGATCATCATCATGAAGGATAAGCGATCGATGATCGAGTAAGAGAGACATGGGTTGTACAGAATAGGTGGTCATGTAACTTGTAATAGTATGTTATATTCGATTTACAAAATGAAGGATGTATAATGTAATTCTGCTAAAGAAGTTGTTTTAAATGGTTATCAAGTATGAAAGGATATTTATAAAGAAAGAAATTTTACGGTATGTATTTCCGCTGCGCCTTTTCGGTTAAAACGTGTTAGGGAGTTACAGTTTTGCTTCAATCGATTCATTCAATTTCAAACTTCCGATAGAACAAGGGTATGTTTCAATCGGTCGACGATTTATCTTCCCACTAAGTTAATATCGATAGAACTAGTTGAATGTTTTTGTATTCCTTGTTATTTGTTAAATTTTTACTTGCGTTCTATTGGACGAAACATTAGAGACGAAAACTGCACTTTATTCTAATAACTAGCACTCCCATCGTCACTTTCCTTGTTTATTCTATGACGCTCCATACTCGCTCGACGTTCGTTCGAAAAATGCTCGGATTGAAAGACGCTGGCTCAACTTTGGCTCGGTTGAAAAAACGCTCGGTTCGGTTCGGATCGGTTTGTAAACGAACCGAGCACGAGCAAAGGTCTGATCGGTTCGATTCGGCTCGTGAACAACCCTATCTATGAGAGATAATCGAAAGATTCAAACTGTAAAAAAAGAAGATTGTAGGATCGTTATTGACGATCGATTGAGTCAATCAGAGCTAGAACACAACTGTTTATGCAGCGGAAATACACAAACAGCTTGAATCAAAGTAGAATGGAGTAGAAACAGAATGTAGATTACTTTAAACACGTTTTCTCATTTAACTTTCTCAGAAAAATTCGGAAGTAGTTCAGCTACACGGTCGACATTCAGTTCCAAAATGAGAAAACACAAACACTATATATAGGGGGCTGATTCCGCTCCAAATGACATTGTGTCATTTCGGGCGGAATCACTAGCTTGTGATTTCGCTCCTAATGACACAATGTCATTTGGAGCGGAATCAGAACATTAAAGCATAACATTTACAAAACAGCCCCTATACTTTACATAATTTACATATATGACCCCTAGACCCTATACAAGCTTGACTAAGACTAAGACGCAGGCTTAGACTTTCGTGCACCAACAAACTCCCCCTTGGATACAGCCGCAGTCTTCAATCTTGTCTTCAGGTCTTCAGAGTGACTTGAACGTTTCATCCCTTGACTTAGGCTTCCTCCTAAGCAAATTCCTCACTCTGTCATTCTCTTTCTTCCTTTTCTTATCCTCTTCAGCCTGTTGTTTCATCCATTTACCTCTATTTGCTTCCAGCTTCTTGCGTTCACGCTCAGCTTTCTTTCTTTCCTTTTCTTCAAGCTTCCACCATTTAGAGTTCCATTTATTTTCAGAATTAATGTCTCTCTGAAAACAAATAGATACAACTTGTTGGAACTGCATAGCTTGCTCACGATCTTCAGACTGAAAATGGATCTTGTTGATGAATAGACATTCAATATCCTTGGCCGAATAGTTGACTAACCACATTGGGTCATAAACATGAATAACTCTTATCTCACTTCCTGCTCGATAAGTGATAATCGCCTCAGTCGAGATGCAACTGTATACCCAGCCCAAGAAGCCTTTATAGAAATCCTGCTCCATCTTTGGCACTGGTATATTTTTCATCGTCTTTGGCTTTTTAACGTTAAGTATCGTTTCTACAACCCCTGTTACCGGATCTACCCTCTACACTCTCTTTGGGTAATGCGGTTTCCAGTGTCGAAAATCCTTAACGATTCAAACTTTATATATCCCCACATTGCAACATCATTCTTACGTACGGGATACCCTAAAGTTCTTACCTTCGACAGCTCTTCCACATCCCACCATGGTAATGACATTATATCATATAGACGTTCAAAGTATTGCACTCCAAACTCCCTTCTGATCGCGTAAGCATTAACTTGAGGCAGGAAACCCCAGCTAATGATGTCACCCAGTGAAATGCTACGATCACTCTAATAATACTTCAACAGCCTTTTGAATTTTCTCTCGTGACTGTCTTTAAACCACTTCTGCCGTTCTTCTTTTTGCATATCTTTCGGAGTACCATCGAAATTTTTATCTTTTAAGATCTCAGCGACCTTCCTTCTTAACTCGTCTCTATTCTCCTATGTAAAGAACTCCATCAACTTAGGATACTTAGAAGTATCTTCACTTACACTCTCATCATCTGTGCAATCCTCAACCTCAACCCTGTCATACATATCAGCATCCTCTACATACTTATACTCGTATTCAGGTTGGTGGTTGATGTCGAATGCATTTAATTCTTCCTCAAAATCAAACTTGAAATCAGGATCCACCATACATGTCATTTCTTTGATCTCTTCCAATGAATACGTATGAAAGTGTTCACCTTCTTCCCTATTAGTAGCCAATCTCAAAACTAACTTTTCAGCATGTTCAACATTTTGAGCATCACCAGACTCCCCCTTTCCTTCAGCTCCCCCTGACTCTTCATTCACAGAATCATTCATAAAATCATCAACAGTTCTTTCATTGGAAGCTTCAGTCACTTTTATACCCATACCACCATGAGCATCGTCATCGTCATTATCAGACCCATGACTGCTAGTCGAAAAGACTTTCTCATCATCGTCATCTTCTTCGTCATCACCCTCTTCATCATCATCCTCATCATCATCTTCATCATCGCCACCAACAAGATCCTCTAAAGATACATCCTCTTCAAACACACCAGATATAGAGGATATTGGAACAGGGTTTTCAATCACAAAAGATGGAACAATTGATCTTTCTTCAACTGCCACACTGCTCTCAGTACCCTTACCCTTATCTTTCATCTGTTCGTTAATCTCAGCTTGGCGTTTTGCCCTAAGCTCTTCAACCTGTATCTCTTCGAATCTTTGTTCAATTGACGTTCCAAGCATACTTTCAACAACTTTATTCAACATGTAGAATTCATGCTCTTTCAAAGCCTTAGCAGCCTCAAGCTCTTTGTTTTTATTTCAAAATACTTGTTCTGCTCATCTCTGCGAGCCTTCTCTTCTTCTAGTTCAGCCACTCGCACTTTCAGAATATCAATCTCAGGCTGATCTGTATCATCTTCTTTAACAAGGCTTTGTTGTCAGACTCTAATTGCTTCACACGCATTTCTAAAATCTTTTCACGATCAACAACTATCTTGCTTTCAGCTGTGACTCTTTTGTTATCATTCAACACGTCATCCATCTTCTTTTCCAACTTTTTAACTTGTTCATCGTTTGCAATGCCAAAATCTCCAATATCTTCAAGATTATCCGGAGGAATATGAAGACCTTTGTGGCCAGAAGAACCAGGAGTTAGTTGAATTTGAGTGACTGGTGGTGTTTTAAAGATTTCTTGCGATGTGAGTAAGGTTTGTTGTTGTTGTGGTGAAAGATGTAGTGGTGAAAGGTGTAATGGTGATGGTTGTCTGGGTGGTGTTGGTTGTTTTGGTGGTGAAGGTTGTTGTGGAGGTGTTTGTTGTCGTGGAGGTGATTGTATTGGTGATTGTGGTGTTGGCTCAGGTGGTGGGGTTGGTGGTTTCCTGGATTCTTTGGAAGGTTTCTTCTTCAAGACGATCTTCGGCTTGGAAATCTTTGGAGTAACTTTCCGTATCTTTGGAGACACAACCTTCTTTCTTGCCTTGGCTTTCTTTTTACCACTTGAAGGTGATTGCGATTCAGAAACATGCTCTAGAGATGGAACGTAAGCATCATCATCTTTCTCCTGTCTCTTCCTTTTCCTTAACTGCTTTTCTTTCTCTGTAGCTTCTTGAATTCTTCTTAGACGTTCATTCTCATCTATTTCCTCATCTGAAGAACTCGAAGAACTTGTAGTGCTTTTATTAACATCATCACCTTCAACGTCATCAATAACCTTCTCTTTTTCAGCTTCAACATTAACTGCTTGCTCAGTCTCTAAAACATCAACATTAAACATCAATTGATCATCGACATCATACGGATCTTCTTCCGCATTTACAACTGGCTCATCTTCCTCAGGCTCATCAATCAATAACGTCTTTACAGCTTTCTTTTGTTTCTTCTTCGGTTTCGATGATGACCCCTCACCCTCTTGTACTTTAGGGGTGGTCTTTCTGCCTCTCCTCCTCGTTTCTTTGACAAACCAATCATTCCGGGTGGGTTTGAACTCTTCAAGAGTTTTTAGCTCATCAACGTAAGCTGCTTCCTTCATTTCTTCCTCATTCCTCCAGTTTTGGTGATCAACTGGATCAGGATCAACGTAGTTCACATCTTTGATATATCCAAAGAATTCAGCACCTGTCTTTGGTTCTGGATGGTTTGGGTGATATCTCGCAAGCTGCTTCAGAGAATCATTGCTCATGTGTGACTGAACTAATAGATCATTCTTCAAATCACGTTCAATCTCGGGATATGCATGATCGATCAGCATCTGCACAAACCTTGGATAAGTCTAAGTTCGACTCTTTGTAGTAATATTCTCGGCCATATAATGAAAGACAATGTGCGAGAAATTATATTTTTTGTTCAACACCAATGCAGTGACCATGTTCATCTGGTAGTCACGCATGGCATCGTATCCTCCCTTGGTATGACTGAGTGACATTAATACACAATGAACAATAAACTTGTATGGTTTCTGAAATTTTGACTTCAAATAATTTCCGACATTTAGAGCACCCTGATATCCCATCCTGAGCATACAACCCTTTACCATCCGTTCTAGAAACCTTGTTGGCGAATCTGCATCGTCCGGAAAATTCACAACCTCACGAACAAGCGCCTCAGTAATCACAATTTCTTTCTTCTCATTATGCACCTTCACAATCGAATGAATTTCTTTGTTTGCTTCATCATACGTTGAATGCTTCCAGAAACGCTTAATGTGTGACTTGTATATAGGACGTTGATCCGTAAGAGCCTTTTGAATTGGAACTCGACCCATGAACTCCAGAATACTGCTAAATTTGGCCAATTCTGTATTTTTCTTCACATCCAAGTCACAACGACTGTTGTGAAGTGGATCAAAAATGACACTTGAACCCTGCAAATCATTAACAACACAACATGAGTCAATACTTAGAAAAAATTCACCAACAAACAGTCACAAGCGAAATCACATGAAATGACTAACCATTTTAGGCGAAATCACCCAAGAATGTTTGGGGCGAAATCACATGACACCTCAGAAGCGAAATCAGCTAAGTGTTTAGAAGAGGAATCACATTGATACACTTAGAAGCAAAATCACAAAAATTACTCTAGGAGCGGAATCAGGAAAGTGACATAGGAGCGGAATCACCACCTCAGTTTTGGGGCGGAATTAACATTCATTTGCACTTTCAGGCGAAATCAAAATACAACTTTTTTTTAAAAACTATCAGATCATGAAATTGAAATGGTTAACATGTTAATCTGTTCAATCCGACAATAGGGTCATGTTTTGATTTCAATTTTGCCCTCTAAAGCATCCTAGATCTAAGTCTGCAACACCCACACATCATCAAACATGAAATTTGTTCAGATCTGTAACGATTAACACACAAATACATGATCTACACCCTAAACCGACAACATATGATTCATTTCATGTTCAGATTTAACAGTTAAAGCCCTAAAACTAAGTTTTGTTCATCATCAATTGCCGACAGTTCAAATAACACATGATATCGAACAAATTGAAACTCAAATCTACCTTGCCCATGATTGTAGTTGAGTTAACCAACTAAAATCACAAGATCTAACAAAATTTAGGCAGCAATTCGTTTAGAAAAACGAAGATTTGGGATTTCGCTCTAATCGCTGGAGAGAGAAGCTGTTGGGGCGGAATCAGGAAAGTGACGATAGGAGCGGAATCAGGTGGCTTTTATAGCTTGTCTGATTCCGCTCGAAATGGTCAAACAACTCTCGTGCGAAATCACTTTATGAAGCTACGAGCGGAATCAAGTAAGAAGCAGCTAGGAGCGAAATCAGTTTTTATTGTGTTTTGGAGCGGAATCAGAAAATTATTTTTTTAAAATTTTAACATTTTAATCTTTTCTGATTGATCACCGACACACCCAGTTAACCAAGTCCAAGTTAATGACCTTGGTCAACTGTTTGGCCGACCAAGTCTATGTTAATGACCTTGGTTGACCGGATTATGAAGTAAGCTGTCTTTTCGATCTGAAAACAGTTCAAATTAATGAACTTTTGAACTTTCAAACGCATTTTCAAACTTCAAACATGTACCAATCACAGCTTAAGTATCTCCTGCTTACCCAGCCCTCATCAAACACAGACATGATCTGCACAGGGCTTTGATCATCTGATTCCCGACGTCGGTTGTCGAAAATAAGATGAAAAACTAAAATCTTTTTGGATTTTTAACAGAATAAACTGAAATATGTACACATAATCTTTTTGTGAGCGTGTTAGGGGATTATATCAACTGCCGACTAGACACAAGCACCGTTAAGCTACTATTTCATACCAAGCCTTAAACAATTCGCGTAGATTGCCGATATACTGATCCTCTTAAATTCTCACAGAACTTTCAGTCTGTCCGGGATACGGAATTAGTGTTTTAAGACTTAAACCTTTACATGTGTCCCACCTCAGTATATACTCCCATCTCCAGATCCCAATATTCAGTCTTACAGGTGAGTATACCTGGATGATATCTGTAATGGGGTGAATTGCGAGGCCGTGAGAGCTCAGGTCAGAACTTCCGTTCAGCAGAGAGATGACGGCTCGACTTTGGTGGGTTCCCTTTAGAGAATCTTTTTTACAACAGCACATGATTAACATTTTTCAATGCGTCTTCATTTTTTATGCTGAGGGGAGGCTTTACAAGTAAAGCATTGAGTAAAGCATTATCCGGGGACTAGGTCAGTATTTCCATACAGCAGAAGTCCCGGGATAATTCCCCAGATATCACTAAGCATAAAGACCTAGTATCTCAGAATAAGGGACCTTTCAAACGAGATTTAGGGGGTTACCCATATATCCTGGAGTTGTTCCCCACGTAAACGCAAGTAATTTTAGGTTTATATCCCAAACTGATCTACTGATTTTGCAAAAACCTATCAGCACATCTTTAACGAGACTGCTTAAATGCATTTTAAACGTTACAATTCTTTAGTGTACTGTGTCCGTCTAGCTGATGTACTAGCATTTCCCCTATTCTACACAAACTCTTTTTTGAAGTTTTCTAATGTTTTTGGATTTTTGTATTTTATCACGTTTTTGTATTTTTCTGCGAATTTCTCCCCCTAAAAAGAAAAACATATTTTTGTGTTTTTGTTTTTATCGAAAAGCAGAAAACAAACTGTACAGAAAGTTGACAACACGACATTGATCACATCAGATCGCCGCCCTCCTCGGCTTCACATTCTACTACCCTCCCAGAATTCAGATTTTTTTAACCCATTCAATTTTAGAAGATAATAAAATCTCTTTTTGTCAAAGGGTTTTGTGTAAAAATCAGCTTTCTGATCATCGGTGTGTATGTGCTCAATCCGAATTAACTTTTTCTCATGACAATCATGGATAAAGTGGTGACGGATTTTGATACGTTTCGTTTTAGAATGGTGAACCGGGTTTTTAGTGATGTTTATAGCTGCTTTGTTGTCCACATAAATCGGAGTATCCAAGAATTGCAAACCGAAGTCGTGCATCTGTTGTTGGATCCAAAGGATCTGGAACAACAGCTGGAGGCTGAAACGTATTCTGCCTCACACGTAGAGAGCGCCACTGCGGTTTGTTTCTTGCACTGCCAGGTGACGAGTTGAATTCCGAAGAACTGACACCCAGCAGTGGTTGACTTTGCATTCTGCTTGCAGCTTCCAAAGTCAAAATCAACGAAACCTGATAGGGCAAAGTCACCCTTGCGAGGATACCACAAGCCGATGCTTGGGCAGCCGTTCAAATACCGTAAGATACGTTTGACAAATGTCAGGTGTGACTGCTTTGGGCTCGACTGATATCTGGCACAGAGACATGTCGGGTACATGATGTCTGGACGGGAGGCAGTGAGATACATCAGAGATCCTATGATTGACCAGTACAGTGTCTCGTCTACTTTCACTCCACTTTTATCAGGACAGATCCCGTGATTCTGTGCAAGGGGGGTTGCTGCAGGACTGCATTCAGTCATGTCAAACTTGTCAAGCCCGTCCTTCACGTATTTCGTTTGGTGAACGAAGATTCCATCGGGCATCTGCTCCACCTGCAGCCCGAGGAAGAACTGCATCTCCCCCATCGAACTCATCTCAAACTTTTTCTTCATCACTTTCTCAAACTCTTTACACAGATCATCGTTGGTGGAACCGAAAATAATATCATCAACATAAATCTGCACGATCAACAAATGGCCTGCCTCTTCCCTGGTGAACAAAGTGTTATCTACTGTTGTCACGGCCCCCGACCCGGTTTGACCCGTTTCAGGAGCCGCGGGACAGGAATCCCGTGGTATTTAATTTAGGCGACAGCGGAAGTCTTTTTTTAAAACAGGATCTCTTAATAATTTAAACTGCTCGTCATAATCTAGGGATAAATTCCCGAAATTTACAGTAATGTGATTTCTCAGGGAAATCTTTATTTTGAAAACATGTTCATTTATTTATTTACATTGAGCCACTTTTCTAAGCTGGGAGTGCTCCACGGCACTTTTCTTTGCTCATACCAGATCACCTTAAACATGTTTGAAAAAGGTTTTGTCAGCGGGGAAATACTGAGTGAATCATTCATTTTACTGAAAACGACACATTTGTTATAATCTACAGTATTAAGGAGAATTACAATGTTTCTGATATCAAACCAACTACCCACAGTATTTGTCACTCGACCATCCATTGGCTAGCCCATTTGTCCAATGGTGTCTGTGACTGTGGTCAGATCACCCCTTGGCCACCCGTTTGTCCAAGTGTGACGGGAAATAAGTAATGTATACAAAACCCCACATACCGGCTGTAACTTGGTGATTACATAGACTTAATCACTGTAACTATAACTTTGAAAATAACTTGGAGTTTTGTAAAACAGTTGACTCACAAACTGTGAGAAAAGAGTTTATAAAAGTGGAATGACTCACTTTGCAGATTTATGAGCAGAGTATAAGCTTTACTGATTAGCCTTCTAACCTAATTTAAATAACAATGCACACACACAAACGGGATTAGTAACTAATTCAGCAGTTACGTCAATTCACGAGATTAAACCTTCACAACTATTATCAAGTGCGATACTTAACAATTCAATGGATTCACAACGAATGACAGAGCATAGTCCGAATTCGAACAACACTCAAACATTCAAGTCGAAATCACAATGAATAACAAAGTACAAGCTCAATTTGAGCAGCACTCGGACAATCGTTGGATGGTTATAATCGGTCGGACGTTGAATCGTAATAGCGATCGAGTTATTACCCTGATTGCGGCAGCACCTCGTGATCGTGTGTGTGTGTGGTGAACTGATTTCAGGATATCTCAACGTTCACAGAAGGTTTGTGCAACGTTTTAACACCTCTGTTCTAATGCCAAGGTCGGCTGTTTATAGCAAGTTTTGGGACTCCCTTACGGACCGTGAGCCTGACCCTTTACGGTCCGTAAGCTAAGCAGTCTAATTATAGGCTGCCTAGGCTCGGGACTAGCTTGGGTGAATCAAAACAATTGGCCAATCAGAAGTTTGCAACGTTTTATTTTAGATAATTATCAACTAGGGTTTGCCCCCCTCGAGTTTTAGGGGCCCTGATCCTAATTCCGATCATTCTGAAAATTTTAGGGCTAATGCAGAATCACTTGGGTGTCTTAATTAGGGTTTTCTTATTGACTAATTATCGTCCTAATTATTGATTTTAGTGGCAGTTGTTACATCCTCCCCACCTTAAGAAAAATCTCGTCCTCGAGATTTACTGAAATAGATAAGGATACTTTCGCTTCATCTCTGATTCCAGTTCCCAAGTATATTCTGGTCCTCTCTTTGAATTCCCTTTGACTTTGACCAACACCAGTCGTTTATGTTTGAGAAACTTAATCTTCCTATCTTCTATTTGTAGGGGTTTCTCTACGAATTTCAGCTTTTCATTTACCTCTATATCTTGAAGAGGTACTACCAGGGATTCGTCTGATAAACATTTCTTGAGATTGGATACATGAAACACATCATGTACTCCAGCTAATTCTTCTGGTAGTTGTAAATGATAAGCTACTGGTCCTATTCGTTGGATCACTGGGAATGGTCTAACATATCTTGGACTCAGTTTTCCTTTCTTACCAAATCGTACTACTCCTTTCCAAGGAGATACTTTTAATACTACTTTGTCTCCGACTTGGAATTCTAACGGCTTGCGGCGATTGTCTGCATACCTCTTCTGACGATCTCTAGCAGTCTTCAGTCTTTCCTTGATTTGCGATATCTTGTCAGTAGTTTCTTGCACAATCTCTGGACCTGATAACTGACTTTCTCCTATCTCTGCCCAACAAACGGGAGTTCTGCACTTGCGTCCATACAGTGCTTTGAATGGAGCAGCTTCGATGCTCGAATGGTAACTATTGTTATAGGAGAATTCAATTAATGGTAAATGGCAATCCCAATTACCACCAAAGTCAATTACACATGCTCGGAGCATGTCTTCCAGGGTTTGTATCGTCCTTTCACTTTGTCCGTCCGTTTAAGGATGATATGCAGTACTCAAATTAAGTCGAGTTCCCATTGCTTCTTGGAAACTTGTCCAGAAACGGGAAGTAAAACGACTATCTCTATCCGATACAATGGAGAGTGGGACTCCATGTAGGGATACTATTTCATCTACATACAACTTGGCTAACCTTTCCATGCTAAAGGTTTCCTTCATTGGTAGAAAATGAGCTGATTTGGTTAATCGATCCACAATTACCCAAATAGCATCATTACCTTTTCTGGTTTTGGGTAACTTAGTAACAAAATCCATTGTTATGAGTTCCCATTTCCATACAGGCATTTCTAACTGTTGTAGTAGTCCTGAAGGTTTCTGATGTTCGGCTTTAACTTGTGAACAGGTTAAACACTTAGATACGTATTCGGCTATATCCTTTTTCATTCCTATCCACCAAAAATTATTTCTTAAATCCTGGTACATCTTATTATTTCCTGGATGTATAGTATACCTTGATTAATGAGATTCTTCTAAAATCTTATTTCTTAATTCTCCTTGCTTAGGTACCCAAATTCGTTTCTTGTGGAATCTCCAAATTCCATCTTTTCCTTGTTCTAATTCCTTTAGGTAACCTTTCATTCCTTCGGCATCGTCCTTGATTGCCGTTCCCTGAATTTTCTTCAATTGTTCCATTAAATCTAATTGTAGATTTAACCTAAGAGCACGGACTCGCTTTTGCTTTTCATGATACTTACGACTTAAGGCGTCTGCGACTACGTTTGCCTTTCCTTCGTGATATTGAATATCACAGTCGTAATCACTTAGGATTTCCATCCACCTTCTTTGCCTCATATTTAACTCTTTTTGCCCAAATATATACCTTAAACTCTTATGGTCCGTATAGACAGTAAACTTACTTCCCTACAGATAATGTCTCCAAATTTTAAGGGCAAAAATTATGGCTCCTAACTCTAGGTCATGAGTTGTATAATTTTCTTCGTGCTTTTTCAATTGCCTAGAGGCATACGCAATTACCTTTTTGCGTTGCATCAACACACATCCATATCCTAATTTTGAAGCATCACAATATACTTCAAAATTCAAAGTTCCTTCGGGTAAAGCTAAAATTGGAGCATTTGTCAATTTGTGCTTTAGAATCCTTAAAGCTTCCTCTTGTCTAGATCCCCATTCAAACTTAACGGCTTTACAGGTTAGCTTAGTTAAAGGTACAACTATCTTAGAGAAATCTTTAATTAATCGTCTATAATATCCAGCTAATCCTAGAAAACTTCTAACTTCCATAGCCGTTCGTGGAGCTTTCCAATTTGTGATTGCTTCTATTTTAGCAGGATCTACGTGAATTCCTTCGTGATTCACCATATGACCTAAAAATTGCACTTCTTGTAGCCAGAATTCACACTTCGAGAATTTGGCATAAAGCATTTCCTTTCTTAACAAAGTTAAGAGTGCATGTAAATGCTCACAATGTTCCTCCTGACTTTTGGAATAAATAAGTATATCGTCAATGAAAACGATCACAAATTTATCCAAGTATGGTTTACAGATTCTATTCATCATGTCCATAAATGCAGCTGGAGCATTTGTTAATCCAAAGGGCATGACTGTAAACTCATAATGACCATACCTAGTTCTGAAAGCAGTTTTAGGTATGTCCTCCTCTTGCACTTTCAGCTGGTGATATCCAGATCTTAAATCTATTTTAGAGAAATACCTAGCCCCTTGTAATTGATCAAAAAGATCATCAATCCTAGGTAATGGGTATCGGTTCTTAATTGTAACTTTATTCAATTCCCTATAATCGATACACATCCTCATTGATCCATCTTTCTTTTTCACAAACAACACTGGTGCACCCCAAGGGGATGAACTAGGTTGTATGAATCCTTTGCTTAGTAATTCATCTAATTGCTTTTTCAATTCTAGCATCTCAGTAGGTGCTAATCGATAAGGTTTCTTAGCTATTGGTGTAGTACCTGGAATTAAATGAATTCTAAACTCTACTTTCCTATCAGGTGGTAACCCAGGTAATTCTTCTGGAAAAACATCTGGGTATTCTGAAACTATGGGGATGTCCTAGAGTTCCTTACTTTTAGTGTTAATGATTACAGAAATCATATACACCATTTCTTGTTTCCTTGAATAACTAGCCAATTTCATTACTGAAAAGAATTTCAGTGACTTTCGAGGTCTATCTCCTGAAATTAGAATTACTTCTCCTGTGGGTGTAACGACTCGTAATTTAATTTTTTTTCAAAAAAAAAAATCATATCCGTACCATAATTCGAGGCGTTAATAATAATAAAAATATATATGTATTTACGTATTCGTTATTCGTACGATCGACCACTTAAATAGATAATTATGCACAAACCGATACTTTTCAGGTTTGCAATTACGTGTGCAAACGTCCATTAACGACCCTACTCGACATATTTTCAGTCCTAAAAATGTATTTTACGACATTTCTACGACGCCCGGGTTCTGAAACGGACTTCGGGAAAGTGATTGGGTCGCTTAAAACACAAGTAACAGGCTTGTGGGCCCGGGGCCCAAGCCCACTTTGGAAACCTAACTATATAAAGCATCACCTTCTTACTTGTCAACATTTTTGGAGAAACCCTAGTGAGAACCATAGCAGCCACACACCACTCCCAACTCTCTCTCTCGGTCCCTCTCTCTCATCTGGATACTGCCGGCTCCGGCAACCGGAGCCACTTCCGGCAACGAACAAATCCTCAATTCCCACCTGTTACGCTACACCCACACCTCCACTCTCCTGCTCTGGTGACACACACCCCTGAACCATCCATTTCGTTGAACCGTTTCAACCACGCCCACGTTTTAGATCGACCGATAGAAGAGATAGAGAGAAATCAGAAGTTGAAAGGAGAAAGTCGGCGGCCGGCGATGACGCACGGTGGCGGTGGCGATACTTGACCCGACGACGACGGCGTTTGATTCCGACAGCACGGGTCTCGAGTTGAGCTCCGGTTTGGGTCTCGCAACATAGCCGGTTCAAGTGTCGGTTCAGACTCGGTGGAGTCTTGGCTAGATTCAGTCGGGTCTCGTTTCAGTGGTGTCGATGGTGATGTCGGTGGTGCAGATGGCTCGGGTTCGGGTCTCACGTCAACGGCTTAGGTTTGGCTCGGGTTCGGGTATCGTGGAGCAGTTGGTTCGGGATTAACGTAACTCGTCGGAAGTCAGTTCATCATCATTCGGTATAAATCTTTTTGTCTTTCAGTTTCTTAGATGTTTATTCATAAAGCATATGATAGGTTTTGGTAATTTAAAAATATAGTTTCTGTATATGCTAAACTTTAACATTACCAAGTTATGTAAATAAATCTATGATAATAAATTAATAAGGGTTGATTAGTTTAGAATTTGTAAATGAACATTGTTGCTGGATATCGATTTCTAAACAAATGAATTAATTATGTACCTGCACATCACTAAGCTTGAGTTAAAAGATATTAACAGTGGGTTCTTCGTATGTTGAGGGAGGGAACTAACAAGCTTTGTTCAAATGGTGTTTTAAAAAATCAGACTTTACCACATTCATAGTGGTAGTCTAGTGTGTGTGTGTGTAAGACAAGCGAGGGGTGCCGGTTCGAAACCCGACAGACCCGGGCTATTGCCTTTATTAGCCGATTCTTTTGATGTTTTATTTTAATTTCTTTTATCCTTAAAACCCAAAAATAACTAAAAATAACTAAAAGTTTCCTTTTTCTTTAATCCTAGTTCACTTTCTTTTATAACTTAACTTTTAAACTCAATAAAATATAAATAATTAACAATTCATTTGTTTTATGACATTAAATAGTAATAATTAGAAATTACAATAACTAAATAAATAAACCATAAATATTATGAATTTTATTTAACGATGTCGTTATGTGGCATTTGAATATCTAGGATGACCGCCCCGTTCATTCGGTTTCTCAATCTTTACCCGTGCGTTAATTTACAAGGAATCGCAAACGCAACCACTGTGAGCATACTCGATCCCTTTTTACGCTTTATTACCTTTGTGATGCAATACATGTACTTTAAATCAAATGCACAAACATACTAGAATTTTTGTACAAAGAATCTTTATATATGCTCATACGTGTTATACTTGCAATCATACGTGTTGTACTTGCATTCCTACGTGTTTAAATTCATAAGTCCATACTTAGTTATTGCCATGAAAAAAAAAAAATATGTTTAAAACATTTTGATACTTATACTCAAACTGGTATGTTCGCCAATACTATTTGTATTGATCTATGCTTTAACATGTATTGCAGGATTTGGATGATGCAAGGAATCTAGTAGGTTTGCCTAGAAACGCGACTGAATTCTAATACTTGTTGTTCTGTATTTGATTTTCAAACATGTTCGAAATTTGTTTCCACTCTTTGTAGGAGACTAGTAATCAATGAAATGAAACCTAATTAGTTGAATACTTGTTGTATTTTATTTATTTCAAACTTGTGGTATTTATAGTTCAAGAAATGTAAAAAGTAACTATTAAATACTTGTAACAAATAGCGTTATGAAGTCTCTTGCAATCTATTTCGTCTCATCCTGATGTTTCCGCCATCGGTTGGGGTGTGACAGATTGGTATCAGAGCCATAACTATAGGGAATTAGGAAAATTGCCATGCTTTTGCCCTGATCTATAGTTTTAGGAATTTTGCCTCTTATTTGTTGTTTAAAACTTTTGTACTCTACCATGCATGCTTCCTAGCTATACTTTTGATTAAATTTATGTGCCTTTCCTAAGGCTAACACGAATACACTTATGTTATTTTTATACTCTTGTAACATCAACGAGACGACTTTACCAAAATAGGCGTGAAACCCACAATTTGGAAAACGACTCTCATTCTACCTTAAACTATTTTGCACGAAATTACACCATTAAGCTAGGAGTGAAATCCACAACTTAATGGTAATTTCCATTTCAACTCTAGTGGACCCTCGTCAAAGTGTCGAAATTTTATTTTGACCAGACGAGTACCAACCACATTTAGGGTACGAAATCGTCAAGTTAGGGGTGAAACCCGCATCTCGTCGATTAAGTCCCGTTCCTCGATTTTCAATCTCGCCAAAGTCCCGATTGTTTCAATCATTTAGAGATGTGTAGTAACCGGAACGGTAAGATACCGTTAATTGCTTCTCGACAAGAGTATCTTACCTATAGGCCAAAGCATGTTTTCTCTAATTCGAAATAACTTTCGACCCACTTTGGAATAGTTAATGTTTCTAAACCCAAAACACTCCGATATTTTAACAAGTCTCTCTTTTATGCTATCTCAATTTTTATGCAATTTAATTCTTATTACCTCGTTTATTTCAAAATCAACGTTATACTAGAATCGATTTTATACACAACACGAATCAAATTTTTTATTTTCGAAATTCAAAATTTATTACACAATAATCCAATACATGCATGCTAGTAGGTTAAACTTGATTCGGGATTACTGGATTATTCTATTGTGAGGAACTTGTCCTTGAAACCACACCTTAACATGTATAACGCTTGTGTAGCGTTATAGGAGTAGCGCCCGCCCCGATTCTTAGGGTCATGTTAAGTAAACAACATTACACCCTCTTCGTTGCGACGATGTTGGGTAGTCACAATTGCGGTACACGATGGTTTGATCCTTATACTTTGATTAGGCCACACCTTAACATGTATAGCGCTTGTGTAGCGTTATAGGAGTAGCGCCCGCCCCGATTCTTAGGGTCATGTTAAGTAAACAACATTACACCCTCTTCGTTGCGACGAAGTTGGGTAGTCAACAATGCGGTACACGATGGTTTGACCTGTTTCTCACATACCAGTAATACGTTAATCTTGATAACTAAGTATGTCATGTGGATCGTTTAAAGTTTTTACGCTAATACTAATATCCTCAAAAATGGAAGATTTATCATCAAGTTAGGAATGAATTCCTTATTTTGACGATTACCTCCACACTTTTCCTTTTATAACGACTTCACCAACGAGCTAAGGGTGAATACCCTATCTCGGTGATCGTTACCAAAACTTTTGGAAAATCT
This sequence comes from Helianthus annuus, assembly GCF_002127325.2. Classification (NCBI taxonomy): domain Eukaryota; kingdom Viridiplantae; phylum Streptophyta; class Magnoliopsida; order Asterales; family Asteraceae; genus Helianthus; species Helianthus annuus. The sequence goes on along the minus strand of NC_035434.2, from coordinate 27,401,679 downwards.
ATCATGCTCAAACTCGTTATTTATACAATTGATACTATATACAAAATTGATATACACTCATATCCATATTCATACGTGATACTCTCATATACTCATGGATACATACTTAAATCTATATACCCTATCATACACATATATTCTTACTCATCATACGTTAATGTGCCCTGACGAGTGCACTACTAATACAAACTATGCTGATCATGCACATACCAAAATAATCGCGGATGCATACGGCATTATCTTGTTAAGCGCATGAGAACCATAGTAGGTTCTACTGTGTATCATAACACGGGACGTAACATGACACCGAATAGCGAAACGGACGTAACATAGTATAAACATGGTGGATACGGCGCTGGTACTTCCTATATATAAGTGTTTCTACCATATTACCAAACTTTCGTAAAAACGTGCCATGAGAAATTCGGTGTTTTGTTAGACCTTATCGAATACAAACTTTGATCACTCGCAATCTATTTCTCAGTTGTACCCAAACATACATCGAAATGCCAGCTTTTCTAAAAGTCTTCCCCTTAAATAAATTTCGGGACGAAATTTCCTAAAGGAGGTGAGACTGTAACGACTCGTAATTTAATTTTTTTTCAAAAAAAAAAATCATATCCGTACCATAATTCGAGGCGTTAATAATAATAAAAATATATATGTATTTACGTATTCGTTATTCGTACGATCGACCACTTAAATAGATAATTATGCACAAACCGATACTTTTCAGGTTTGCAATTACGTGTGCAAACGTCCATTAACGACCCTACTCGACATATTTTCAGTCCTAAAAATGTATTTTACGACATTTCTACGACGCCCGGGTTCTGAAACGGACTTCGGGAAAGTGATTGGGTCGCTTAAAACACAAGTAACAGGCTTGTGGGCCCGGGGCCCAAGCCCACTTTGGAAACCTAACTATATAAAGCATCACCTTCTTACTTGTCAACATTTTTGGAGAAACCCTAGTGAGAACCATAGCAGCCGCACACCACTCCCAACTCTCTCTCTCGGTCCCTCTCTCTCATCTGGATACTGCCGGCTCCGGCAACCGGAGCCACTTCCGGCGACGAAAAAATCCTCAATCCCCCCTGTTACGCTACACCCACACCTCCACTCTCCTGCTCTGGTGACACACACCCCTGAACCATCCATTTCGTTGAACCGTTTCAACCACGCCCACGTTTTAGATCGACCGATAGAAGAGATAGAGAGAAATCAGAAGTTGAAAGGAGAAAGTCGGCGGCCGGCGACGACGCACGGTGGCGGTGGCGATACTTGATCGACGACGACGGCGTTTGATTCCGACAGCACGGGTCTCGAGTTGAGCTCCGGTTTGGGTCTCGCAACATAGCCGGTTCAAGTGTCGGTTCAGACTCGGTGGAGTCTCGGCTAGATTCAGTCGGGTCTCGTTTCAGTGGTGTCGATGGTGATGTCGGTGGTGCAGATGGCTCGGGTTCGGGTCTCACGTCAACGGCTTAGGTTTGGCTCGGGTTCGGGTATCGTGGAGCAGTTGGTTCGGGATTAACGTAACTCGTCGGAAGTCAGTTCATCATCATTCGGTATAAATTTTTTTGTCTTTCAGTTTCTTAGATGTTTATTCATAAAGCATATGATAGGTTTTGGTAATTTAAAAATATAGTTTCTGTATATGCTAAACTTTAACATTACCAAGTTATGTAAATAAATCTATGATAATAAATTAATAAGGGTTGATTAGTTTAGAATTTGTAAATGAACATTGTTGCTGGATATCGATTTCTAAACAAATGAATTAATTATGTACCTGCACATCACTAAGCTTGAGTTAAAAGATATTAACAGTGGGTTCTTCGTATGTTGAGGGAGGGAACTAACAAGCTTTGTTCAAATGGTGTTTTAAAAATCAGAATTTACCACATTCATAGTGGTAGTCTAGTGTGTGTGTGTAAGACAAGCGAGGGGTGCCGGTTCGAAACCCGACAGACCCGGGCTATTGCCTTTATTAGCCGATTCTTTTGATGTTTTATTTTAATTTCTTTTATCCTTAAAACCCAAAAATAACTAAAAATAACTAAAAGTTTCCTTTTTCTTTAATCCTAGTTCACTTTCTTTTATAACTTAACTTTTAAACTCAATAAAATATAAATAATTAACAATTCATTTGTTTTATGACATTAAATAGTAATAATTAGAAATTACAATAACTAAATAAATAAACCATAAATATTATGAATTTTATTTAACGATGTCGTTATGTGGCATTTGAATATCTAGGATGACCGCCCCGTTCATTCGGTTCCTCAATCTTTACCCGTGCGTTAATTTACAAGGAATCGCAAACGCAACCACTGTGAGCATACTCGATCCCTTTTTACGCTTTATTACCTTTGGGATGCAATACATGTACTTTAAATCAAATGCACAAACATACTAGAATTTTTGTACAAAGAATCTTTATATATGCTCATACGTGTTATACTTGCAATCATACGTGTTGTACTTGCATTCCTACGTGTTTAAATTCATAAGTCCATACTTAGTTATTGCCATGAAAAAAAATATGTTTAAAACATTTTGATACTTATACTCAAACTTGTATGTTCGCCAATACTATTTGTATTGATCTATGCTTTAACATGTATTGCAGGATTTGGATGATGCAAGGAATCTAGTAGGGTTGCCTAGAAACACGACTGAATTCTAATACTTGTTGTTCTGTATTTGATTTTCAAACATGTTCGAAATTTGTTTCCACTCTTTGTAGGAGACTAGTAATCAATGAAATGAAACCTAATTAGTTGAATACTTGTTGTATTTTATTTATTTCAAACTTGTGGTATTTATAGTTCAAGAAATGTAAAAAGTAACTATTAAATACTTGTCACAAATAGCGTTATGAAGTCTCTTGCAATCTATTTCGTCTCATCCTGATGTTTCCGCCATCGGTTGGGGTGTGACAGTGGGGGTACGGATTTCTATGGAATTCTTATCACACAGGATTCGAGCATGGTTGGCTATTAACCAATCCATTCCTAATACCACATCGAATCTGGCTAAATTCATAGGTAATAGGTTTGCAGAAAACTTATGACCTCACAGTTCTAACTTTACTTCTTACAAAACCTTGTCTATGTTGACAGAATTTCCATCTGTCGTTTCAACAGTAAAGATCTGCCTAAGGGTATTTAGAGGTAAGTTAAGAGCTTGGCAGAATGCAGTATTAATGAAACTTTGGTTTGCCCCAGAATCAAATAATACTTTTGCATAGACGTCATGTACTAAGAACGTACCCGCTATCACGTCTGGAATGAGTTCGGCTTCTTGAGTGGTCAGCTGGAATGCTCGTGCATTTTTCTTAGTAGTTCCTTCAGTCGTTTTAGCTCTACTGTCTGCTGGTTTAGCTAACTTAGGACATTCAGACTGGAAATGTCCTGTTTCTCTGCAGTTATAACAGACTCTTGTTTTCCTTCTGCAGTCTTCTTCCCGATGTCCTTTCGCCTTGCAGAAGTTGCAAAATATATTGCACTGTCCATAGTATTTCTTTTTGCAATTTCTGCAGAAAGGAGGTGATGAGGATTGCCCTGTTCCCCTCTTTTTGAATTTATTGTTACTATTACCCACGTGAAATCCTTGGGTAATCTTCTGAGCCAATTCCTTCTTTGCGATCTTCTTCTCTGGTGCGGACTAGTTCATCGGTTAAGGTATTAGCTAATTCCACAGCATCGTCAATCGTGCGTGGTCTCGCAGCTTTAACGATGTTACAGATTTCTCTGATTAATCCCCAAATATAACGGGAAATAAGTACCGGTTCTGGCGAAGCCAGGGAAGGTACCACTCTCACATATTCGAAGAAGATCGAAGTATATCCTCGACAGTCTACACCTAACATACGATGACTCAGGAACTTGTTTGCCATTTGTTCCTTCTCGTATTCGGGACATAATTTTCTTTCGACAAGACTCTTAAATTCTTCCCAATTCATCGCATAGGCCACCCTTCTTCCTTTTGCTTGTAGCACCGTGTTCCACCATTCTAGCGCCCCTTCTTTGAACAAGTTTGACGCACACATCACTTGATCTTCTTCAACACATTTACTTATTGCAATTACTGCCTCGGTTTTCTCTAACCAACGCAGTGTTGCAGTTGCCCCTTCATTACCTGCAAATTCTACGGGTTTACAGGCAAGAAATTCTTTGTAAGTGCAACCAGGCGTTGCAGCTTTCATTCTCTTAGGGAGTGGGGCCTGTTGCGGATCATGATCGTTATGATTGCCGCCTCCATTTATGCTGTTACTGCCGTTATCTTCTGGAGTACGTTTACTAGGAATTAATTGTGGTTCGACAGGTTTTTGGACAGCAGCCACAATTTCTGGAATAGCATTGGCTATCCCTTGAGCAATAAAGTGTTCAATATCTTGTCTAGTTATATATTGATCTTCCTGATTTTGCTCAGACTGATTTACTTCATTAACTGGTTCACTATTAGCGTTTTCCATCTGCTAATTAGTATTAATAGAAATTATTAGTGTCTAATTATTGATAACAAAATCACAGATAAACACATAGATCAGTATAACATGCAAGCATAGTTAAAATTGTCGGTGCCTCGACTTCTGTTTTGTTTTATATATTATACCTGCTTCAATACACACTTTTTATCTTACAGTGTTTTATTGCCCATTTTACAGAATCAGTTTTACTATATTAGTTATAATACAAACAAACTTTTCCAAACCCCTCCTATCTTTTGGTCCACTGGCAGTTTCAGTAACGACGCTCCCTCTCGTCGTACTTCCAAGAGATTTGCTCCCCCATTTCCCGGATCCTATTCCTGGTGCCTATCAGTTCTTCACCGAACTGACGTAGTTCAGCTAAATTTTCATAGCTCATTGGCGGATTAGGGATAGGTTCTGGATCAAACTGTGGGAGAAAACTATAGGGACTATTGACTATATTTTGGAATTGCCAGTCATTGGTCCACCATTCCTCCATTTGGCCTAATGGTCGGGTGTGAACTAATGGGTCTGGAATAGCTGGTCCTAGGTTTATTGGGAATTGGGCTGTAGCAGGATAAGAGAAGAGATTATCGTTGATAGGCTCTAGAACATCACAATTATCCAGTAGGCGGTTTATTTCGTCCTGGAATGTGATTTCCTCAGACTGTTTAGAGCTTTCTCCGATCTCTATTCCATTTTGCTTTAGGTCTATCCCTATTTCTGCTGGCTTGGAACTTTCTCCGGTTTCTATTTCTTTTCCCTTGCTCACACTCACAGGGTTTTCTATTTTAGGGATTCTCCTAGGTTTCCTTCTGCGCACTTTTCGCCACCCTACATATCTTCTCTTCTTTTTAGGTTTTGCTTTTTCCAGCGGTGGAGCTTGGAATTCCAGAGGTTCCTCTATGTCAGCAATGTAACCAGTGAAGTTGTGGGAGACTTCAATTGGCACAGGATAGAGGTTGAGGTTCTGAAATGCTTCCGACATCTCATTCATGCTATACGGCATATATGCAAAATGCACAAAATGCTAAGTTAAAACTTTGGAACAAAGCTTAACAAATAAACATTTTTATTGCACACCAATTTGTACAACATAACAGCAAACAGCACACACTCAGATCTATTTATTTATTTACTGGGAAGTAAATATTTCTAGATTTAAAGCTTAAAGATTTGCATTTTCTGCTACAGTAGCGAGCAGATACAGATTTGCCCATTTTTCATCTAAGTTATTTTCCCCTGGTGGATTACTGTTAATTTCCTGAATTTCCGGGTTAAATCTCACTTTCTTGGTTTGGGGTTTCTTTTTCTCTTGACCCTTCCTAATAATCAAATTCTTTTTCTCTGGTGTAAGCGGATTTTCATAACTTTCCTTACGGACAAAGATTCCCTCTTCTAAATTGGTGGGAGATTTGGAGGAAGGGGTTCCCTGTTCTTTAGGTGTACTATCTAATTTGCGGTAGATAGCAGAAATCTTTTGTTTACCCATACTGTAATTTTAATAATTAACCAGTTAATAAGCATATATTCACAAAATGACAAATAAAATTTTCAATAAACTAAAATTAATTAGAACAGTGAGCTTAATCAGTAAGCTTAAAACAGTGGCTCTGATACCACCTTTTCCTGTCACGGCCCCCGACCCGGTTTGACCCGTTTCAGGAGCCGCGGGATAGGAATCCCGTGGTATTTAATTTAGGCGACAGCGGAAGTCTTTTTTTAAAACAGGATCTCTTAATAATTTAAACTGCTCGTCATAATCTAGGGATAAATTCCCGAAATTTACAGTAATGTGATTTCTCAGGGAAATCTTTATTTTCAAAACATGTTCATTTATTTATTTACATTGAGCCACTTTTCTAAGCTGGGAGTGCTCCACGGCACTTTTCTTTGCTCATACCAGATCACCTGAAACATGTTTGAAAAATGTTTTGTCAGCGGGGAAATACTGAGTGAATCATTCATTTTACTGAAAACGACACATTTGTTATAATCTACAGTATTAAGGGGAATTACAATGTTTCTGATATCAAACCAACTACCCACAGTATTTGTCACTCGACCATCCATTGGCTAGCCCATTTGTCCAATGGTGTCTGTGACTGTGGTCAGATCACCCCTTGGCCACCCGTTTGTCCAAGTGTGACGGGAAATAAGTAATGTATACAAAACCCCACATACCGGATGTAACTTGGTGATTACATAGACTTAATCACTGTAACTATAACTTTGAAAATAACTTGGAGTTTTGTAAAACAGTTGACTCACAAACTGTGAGAAAAGAGTTTATAAAAGTGGAATGACTCACTTTGCAGATTTACGAGCAGAGTATAAGCTTTACTGATTAGCCTTCTAACCTAATTTAAATAACAATGCACACACACAAACGGGATTAGTAACTAATTCAGCAGTTACGTCAATTCACGAGATTAAACCTTCACAACTATTATTAAGTGCGATACTTAACAATTCAATGGATTCACAACGAATGACAGAGCATAGTCCGAATTCGAACAGCACTCAAACATTCAAGTCGAAATCACAATGAATAACAAAGTACAAGCTCAATTTGAGCAGCACTCGGACAATCGTTGGATAGTTATAATCGATCGGACGTTGAATCGTAATAGCGATCGAGTTATTACCCTGATTGCGGCAGCACCTCGTGATCGCGTGTGTGTGTGTGGTGAACTGATTTCAGGATATCTCAACGTTCACAGAAGGTTTGTGCAACGTTTTAACACCTCTGTTCTAATGCCAAGGTCGGCTGTTTATAGCAAGTTTTGGGACTCCCTTACGGACCGTAAGCCTGACCCTTTACGGTCCGTAAGCTAAGCAGTCTAATTATAGGCTGCCTAGGCTCGGGACTAGCTTGGGTGAATCAAAACAATTGGCCAATCAGAAGTTTGCAACGTTTTATTTTAGATAATTATCAACTAGGGTTTGCCCCCCTCGAGTTTTAGGGGCCCTGATCCTAATTCCGGTCATTCTGAAAATTTTAGGGCTAATGCAGAATCACTTGGGTGTCTTAATTAGGGTTTTCTTATTGACTAATTATCGTACTAATTATTGATTTTAGTGGCAGTTGTTACAACTGTCCCTCTTGTGAACCCGTTGGCCAACAAATATTGGGAAAGCGTCTCGTACCAGGCTCTCGGGGCCTGGTGAAGTCCGTAAAGCGCTTTGTCCCGTAGATAAACCTTGTTTTTGTGCAGTGGATCTGTGAACCCCGGCGGTTGCCCCACATACACCTTTTCTTTGATTTTTCCGTAAAGGAAGGCAGAATTGACGTCCAGCTGGTACACTTTAAAGTCTTTCCATGACGCGAAAGCCAGGAAGATCCGAATTGCTTCTAGTCTTGCAACAGGCGCGTAAACTTCGTCGTAGTCGATGCCTTCTTGCTGACTAAAGCCTTGTACCACTAACCGTGCTTTGTTTCTCACTACGACTCCTCTGTCATCCCGTTTGCACTTAAAAACCCATTTTGTTTTGATTAACTTTTGGTTCTGTGGCAGATCGACAAGTCTCCAAACACCCAGCTTTTCAAATTGTTGCAGCTCCTCCTGCATCGCATTAACCCAGCTATCCTCAATCAATGCCTCTTTGTAAGTTCTGGGCTCGATCTGCGAAATAAAACACTTTAATGAGAATTCTTCTTGCAAATGCGCAACAGAAGAATAAAAACATGTAAGGGCTCGATTGATTTGGTCTCGGGCTTTGACACCACTTTGCAAGTCACCAATTATTTGCTCTGACGGATGGTAAAACAAAGTCCGAGGCATGACGGTGTCAGGCACAATAACTTCCGATTGTAAGTTCGATATGTCAAGAACAACGGTTTGATCCTCAGCTTCCTGCGAAGTAACATTTGGTTCCTCGTCAAAGGTCAGAGTAGATTCCTCCTCTGAGTCGTCAGAGTTGTCAAATGTTGGAGCTGGTTCCTCTGGTGGTTCGTGAGCTGTTCCACTCGGTCCGGCTTCATCATCGTGAGTACCCTCGGTGGGTGGAGAAACTACTAGCGGTCTAGGCACTTGCTCCTGTGACATAGATTGCTGGTACTGGTACAGAACTGCTAGTTCCTCGTCACTCGGCTGGACCGGTAGTTGAAACGACTCCTAGAGCTTGTCATAATCGAACAGGAATCTTTGTCCGGGAAGTTGTGGTGATGGAGTATGCTTCTGACAATCCACATGCTGGACCTGTATCACTTTCCCCAGGCACGGTACGAACACCCTCTTCAATGGGCGGGCGTAACCTACAAAGAAACCCTCGTTTGATTTAGCACCAAATTTACCATTCTCATCAATAAACGTACACGGAGACCCAAATGGCTCTAGAAACTCAAGATTCGGCTTGTATCGGTGCAACAACTCAAAGCATGTCTTTTTGTACTTTTTGACGGTGAGTACACGATTCAACGTATAACACGCTGCAGACACTGCTTCGCTCCAGAAGAAGATTGGTAGTTTGGAATCGGCTAACATTGTACGAGCTGTCTCTATTAGGGTCTGATTCTGTCGTTCAGCAACGCCGTTCTGTTGTGGTGTGTACGGCGCACTGAATTCATGAAGAATTCCCTTCTCATTGCAAAACTCGTACATTTTGTTGTTTTTGAATTCCGTTCCGTTGTCACTACGAATTCTTCGGATCGGCAGCTTATACACCGTTTCCATCTTCTTGAATAACACCATCAATGACTCAAAAGTTTGATCCTTTCTTTCTAAGCATACGACCCACGAGAATCTTGTAAAGTCATCAGTTACCACCAAGCAGTATAAATCTCCGCTGATGCTCTTTACGTTGACAGGCCCGAAGAGATCCATGTGTAATCTCTCAAGAGGTAACCTGATCGAATTAAGTATCTTCGGTGGGTGTGACTTCCGAGTCTGCTTCCCTTTTTTACACGTTACACAATCATCATTCAAGTGAAAATTCTTTAGATTTACACCTTCTACCAAATCATTATGCACTAAAAAATTCATTTTACGAACATGAATGTGGCCCATCTTACGATGCCACATTATTGACTCCTTTTCCGTTGCTTTAGATTTTGACACAAAACATCGTTTTTGATGAGCTGTTGGTGTTGCGACGCTCATATCAAGAATATAAAGGTCGTTCTCCCGTGGAGCTCGCAACAACACCATCTCATCAGGGATTTTAAACGCCGGTTTTAAAACCACACACTCATTCTTTGTGAAATGTACACTAAAAGACTTGTCACATATTTGCGAAATACTAAGTAAATTGTTTTCCAACTCTACGATATAGTTCACTTTGTCGAATGAGATGAAACCATTCGTCAATGTTCCCTGTCCAACGATTCTCTCGCCTTGATTACCGGCGAAGCCCACATAGCTTCCATTTATCGATTTGACGTCTTAAAGAAGAGCTAGCGTCCCAGTCATATGTCTCGATGCACCACTGTCCATGATCCACTTTGAAAGAATAGACTTGGGCAGCACCTGCAAACATCAAATCAACTTATTCAAACAATGAAGCCCATGATTTCTTAACCTCAGACACACTGCCAAACACTACATCACACTTCTCATCTGTTTTAGGAAAGTTAAATGTGACATTAGGAACATCATCTTTCACAACTGGTTTTACTTTGTTGTTAATCAGGGGAAACTCAGCAAGAAATTTATCAAGTTCAAATTCAAATTCTGCAACATCATCTTTTAAAACCTTTGTTTCTTTTTTTAAAGCATTTTCCATCTTTTTGACCTCAACTGATGGTTTCGACTTCGCAACCCACGATTGGTTATCAAAAAGTTTTGTTTTCGGATAAATTTTTGAAGTCTTGCGAGACTTGGAAGATTCGCCAACCTCGAAGGTCGATTTCGGCTTATCCTCCGACTTCAAAGATTCACCTCTCTTTAAAATGCGAATCGGGGAAACCATTGGTTTTTTACCTTTTGTATCAACCAGTGATTTTGGTCGAGGTTTTTGAACAGTTGGTTTTACAAAAACAGGTTTTCAAACACTTTCTTGCACTGTTTTGCCATGTGCCCGATTTCATTACAGCGATAACACACTCTTTTGTCATACTTAACAAAAGTTGATTTAACTGTCTCCTCTTTCAACTTTTTCGCTGCATTGAAATCGTCCACGGCCTTTTGACTAAAAATGTAGTCCTTTTCATCATCTACACTCGGACCAGCGACAAAAATATCATTCATTTTCTCTTTTGGCTTAACTACCTGCTTAGCCATCTTCTTTTCAAACCCGATCCCTTTGTTTTTAAAACTGTTTTTCTTGTTATTACCCTTACAATCCCACTCTTTCTTTCCCGAACTGGTAGGGCGTGATGTAACAAAAGATTTTTTAGGTTTTGAAAAGAATTCTTTGTTGTTAACCTCGTCAATGTTCATTTCGACCAACTTAAAAACTTTCTCTACATTCTCAATCTTCACATTCTGAAGAGGATACTCGAAATTGGAGTAAAGTTTGTCTGTTCCAATCATAGTGTATACCACCATAATCGGATCATCATTCGCACTCTTGTCCGATTTCGGTATGAAACGATCCAAGAAATTACCCTCATCTTCAGATTCTGTAACAACTTTCTCAGATTGAGACTTTTCAGAGTTATCACTCTCCTCATCTAACACCTGATCGACAACGGTTTTGATAACATGTGATTCGTTGTCGGTGTCGGATGCAGAGAATGTAACATCAATGCACTCAGACAAATCATCCTCAATAGATCTCAACTTAAGATTCAAAGCAGCTTCCACCCCATCTGGATATTTCTGTGTATAATGATTCCACATTGGGGGTGGAACATTGTTAAAGACTGGTGCAGCATGTGGCTGCTGTGGAACAATCTGTTCAAGAACATAAGACGAGGCCACATTACTCATAAATTTTTTATCAATTCGATCATTTTCGATTTTAGCTAATTCAAGCTCTTTCTTAAGTGAAGCGATCGTGTCTAGATGAAAATTGTCCTCAATTTGTTTATCAAACAGTGTTGCTTTGGCCAATTTTGTTGCTTTGTCAATTTCAACACTCTCTTTTTGGATCATTTTAATTGACCTGGCAAGAGTATCATAAGCCTCTTTAACTTGTCCAAGGTCAAATTTAAGCATATCTGCATGATGTTTCAATTCCTGATACTTAGTGTCTTTCTCAAGACACTCCATGCACGGTTGTAAACACTATTGGCATGGTGTTTCAGGGATTGAAATGACCTTCTTAACAACCTGTTCATCACAAACAATTGTCACATCTTGTTTACCGACATTTCTCAATGCATACTTAGACACTTTGACCTTCTGAACTCCAGATTTCTGATCAGACTCCTGTTTGACTGACACGGTACTGACAGACTCTGACTTCTCGAGTTCTGAGTCTACCTCTTTGAGCTTTCCCATGAGAGCTTTGTCAGCGATATCTTTCAATGTTTCTCCAGTCAACTCTTTCGTCACGTCTATCAATTCCTAGACAACTTCTTTTCTCACATCTTGTTTACCGACATTTCTCAATTCATACTCAAACACTTTGACCTTCTGAACTCCAGATTTCTGATCAGACTCCTGTTTGACTGACACGGTACTGACAGACTCTGACTTCTCGAGTTCTGAGTCTACCTCTTTGAGCTTTCCCATGAGAGCTTTGTCAGCGATATCTTTCAATGTTTCTCCAGTCAACTCTTTCGTCACGTCTATCAATTCCTCGACAGCTTCTTTCTTTTCTTCGTATCTTGGACACGATCCAGTCGTCGGTTCTTCGAAATATCCTGCAAAAGATTCAAACACTTTAGGAGGCATTATCGATTTCATAGAACTTGCCAATACCTCCTGTTCTGACTGGTAATAATAAATTTCTACTGCGATTTCTTCAATATCGACCACATTCTCAACATGAATTTCTTCAACAATTATTTCTGGTTCAGTCACCATCTCAGGTACTTCAACTATTTCTGCCATCATGGCCTACCCATCGCTTCCGGGAATATATTTATCCCAGCTAAAACCTTCAGCTACTTTTTCATCATCTTGATTTACGATAAGAGCCTTCTCCGGTTTGTTCTCGATCTGCGTCCTCTGAACAGCAGGTTGTTGGTTAGGTCGATGATAGATCGCCTGCCTGTAATAATCGTTTGTGAACGGGTTCTGATGGTTGTTCACTTCACGATTAGGGCATTCTCTCTTGAAATGGCCACGTTCTTTACACTTGAAGCACGTCTTTCGATTTGTCGAACCCTAACTTCTGATCAGGACCTGAGAGACTGTTTCTGCCTGTGATCTCCATAAAGCGTTGTGCCCTTCTAACCAAACTTGCCATGCACCATTTTATATCAATCAATTCAAGCTCTTCGGGGTCGATTTGGTTGTAATCCTCTTTTGTCATATCGGGATTACCAATCCTACCCGCCACTAAACCTTCATAAGCCTCTAGAACGGAAGCAAGTAACGTAATGTGTTGTTTTGCAGCTGTTTCAGTAATTTCATTTCCATTCTTAATATTCACCGCGATGTTGCACTGCACCCTAGAAACATAAGCCTGATTGTTGGAATTTGTAGAACTTTGAGGCGACGGCTGCTCCTGAGCTTTGAAGTTTGGATCATAGTTCACAAACGGTGAGGGCTTGTTTGATTGTGGAGTGGTTGTAGAAGGACTTGAGTTTGTATCAGCACTAAAACCCGTTTGTATCTTCGGACTTTGATTTGTTGCAACAGGAGTGCTTCCTTTGTAGTAAAGAGATACGTCTTGCTGCACATTTGCGAATTCATCTTCCTGATCTTCAACAATTCCAACTCATGAGCCTCTATCTTCTCGATGAATGAACTGAGATTCAAATTCACAAAATCTGAGTTGTTTTTCAACATCATCAAGTATGTCCCCCATTCATCATACGGTAAGGCGTCGGACAACTTGTCGATCCACTCTTCGTTTGTCTTTGTAATCTCCAATCGTTTCATCTCTACCACAAGATGGCAATAACGTTCAATCAACTGCTTCGTTGTTTCACCCTTCATCCCGATAAAGATGTCGAACTCTTTCTTGATTAGGGCTTTCTTGCTTTTGATCATAGAAACGCTGCCTTGGAACTTCAACTTTAATGCTTGCCACATCGATTGCGAGTTATCATCATGTTGTAACAGCACAAGAATGTCTTCTTTTATGGCCTGTTGGAGAATACTGACCATCTTCTTCTCAGCCTTAAACTCAATCCATTCAGTCTCAGTTAAACTCCCAATGCCTTTCTCTAATCCCAATCCGTCAACAGGTGGAACATATTTCTTTTCTATCTTCATCCAACACTCAAAATGATTGGCTTGTACCCAATTCTTGAAATGACCCGACCATCCGGCATACTCGTCCAAATTCATAAGCTTTGGTGGTTTCTACATTGTTCCTAGTTCATTCTCCATGTTGACATTTTGAACTATGCTCGCCGGACTTTGTGTTGCCGTCATGCCGCTACCCGCAAAAAGATTATAAAAATCTTGATTTTCCATTTTAGGTAACAAACCCCAAAAATAGAAAAAAACACAAAAAAGTAATAAAAGACAAAATAGACACTATTCATTAATTTATACTATATACTATATAAAATATATAATGCATATCCAAGGGATAGTTTTGGTCATTTGCCACTTTTTTTCAAACATCTACAACCCATGATTCTTATTGTACAATACAATACAATACAAAGCTAAATCTCATAGAAACACATACCTGGATCATTTTGGCTCGATGTTTTGGTACTTTTGAATTTTGATTTTCACGTTATCACACCCATTTCTCTCACATTGAAATTCACATCCCGCTCACATTTTTCTCTCACTATTCTTTCCTCTTGTTAAAGAGAACCCCTAAATCGAAAAATTTGTCCGATCTTGAAGATTTCTAAATCGTTGTTAGGGGGCTACAATTGAACAGAGAAGGCACTGAGAGGTCTAGGTTTTATCATAATCGAAAAAAGGGTGAAGTGATGTGAAGAACTGGGTTTTGATCCGAGTTTCAAAGGTAAGTTTTTAAGTGTTTTTGCTTACCATAGCTATTACTGAAGCCCTAATTCACGACTGGTGTTTGTTACAGGTTCTGTTTCTGATTTTAGTTAGGGTTTATTGTGACATGTGTGCCTCTTCGACCATCAAAACAAATACCAAATGAATGAAATATTGTGTTTCATACTTGGGATTTGTATAAATATGTGTATCATTTGCACATATCAATTCTCGTTCGATTTCGAGCTATAAATCGCTTTCTAGAAAGTTATATACTGATGTGTAAACGTAATCAGTTTAACGCGATAAACACTCCGGAATAGTGAAATGGGCTTAACATACCTTAAATAACCTTTACGTAACTTAGAAATAAGTTTTGGAGGGTTTGGTGTGTCGAAATCAAGTTTATTCGATCACAGGGACTATTTGCGTCAAACTGCAAAAGTCTGCTGATTTGTATGGTATCGAACATTCCAGAACTTGACCATAAGTTAAACATACCATAAATATCCTTTACACAGCTTAGAAATAAGCTTTGTGGGGTTCGGTGTGCAAAAATAAACATTTTGGTCAATCAGGGACTAAAAGCGTCAAAAAGTGCATAAGTTTGCATTTGCGCGCATATCTTACGTTCTGAATATATTCGGACATCCAAAAATTTATGTAATCATTAAAATATTTTATTTTAGTGATTGGAACGTTCAAATTCCATTCGTCGTGTAATTTGGATCGTTTTTCACGTCCGTTTGTATTTCGTCGTAATTAACCGAACAACGCAACCGTACGACTAAACGAACCGACATACGAGATGTTTTGAGCATGTTTCATGTTCCCTATGCTTTAACTTCATTTTGGAGCCTTGAAATGAGGTTTACGGGTCTTAAACGTGTCAAAAGGGGCCTTATATGCATACAAGGACTGTTTCTGTAAATATTGAAAAGTTGCTGACCTGATGTGCTAGGAGGGGCGCGTAGCCCATCCCCTATGTCTATGCAGCCCGCGTAGAATGCCCAGACCTGCAAAACTTAGTTTTGCAATCAGCAGCTGGTTTCTGGGTTATTGTACATTGTTTCTCAACTCTATGGACTGGTTTTGGGCACCCATAGTTTTGTAAAATTAGTGGGCACACATGGAGGGCCAAGATTGAAGCTCAAAGTTCGAGAAACGATCTTAACGGTTGACCAAATCCCATATAAACCCATCATGATTCATTCAATCCTCACATTTGATCTGAGTTTATACTCTAAGTTGAAGCCTTTGCTTCATACCTGAGTATCTTAGATCAAATTCTTCATCGCTTGGACCTTTTGTAAGTCTCTTTCATGCTTTTATGTATTTTAAGCGTGAAAGTCAAACAATGTTTGACTTCCTGCTTTGGTCGGTCAATGTTCAACACGAAGTTCGTTTGAACTTCGCAACGTGAGCGTAATCACGATGGTCATAGTCCTTTGTGACTATACCTACTGATTACCACGTTATTTAGGCATAGTGACGAGTCATAGTTTCGGTCAAAATACGCGTTTATGCGTATTTTGCAACCAAACTATTCTTGGGTATCAAAACCCTTTGTTTTGATATCAAACTTATTTTCAAACTTCGTTAAACATGTTTTAACATGTTTAACTCGTCACTTTTAGTTTAGTGCTTATATAGTGTCGTAAGATAAGCGGTCTAAACAACCGCTTAGACTTTCGAACCCGACCCGTTTGGTCGATCATTAGGATCCGACCAAACATATTTTGTGACCATAGTTATATAGGGAATAACCTTCCGAGTTTATACCTTATGGTCACTTAGTTTAGTTAGTTGTATGATAGGTAGTTTATATGCCTTAGGAAAATTACCAAAATGCCCTTTTTGCGCATAAATTCATTTTAAGCATATGTAACTTAACTTTTCACATCTGAACTGATTACGTAACATTATTAGACATGTAAAGGCATATAATACTTGTCATAGGACTAGTTAGGCGGTCCAAACGCGTTTTACGCGAACGACGCGTTAAAGTAGCGTAAGCTACTTAAACGGGTCGTAATAGGTCGTAAGCACTTAGGATATGTTTCGATTTAGTATGTAGGCTTTGTTAAACCATATCATATGAGTTACAATACTCATTTGGTTTACGAAACCTCATCCTATCCGATCTTCCGACTTAGGTCCGATTAATTAATATAGTTATCTATATTAGGTGCCGATTGATTCCCTGATCCCTCTAGCTTTGCTTGGTTGATATTCAAGACTTCTAGGCATTCTTAAGTGAGTACATAGTTCCCTATTTTACTGTTTTGATTGTTTTGGGGTGATTCATATGTGTTAAATGTTTTCGATGCTTTTAACGATGGTTTCAAAAATGATTAATATGGTTTATATTAGACTAATAATGATTTCGATAATGTGAACAAACTTTTTGGACGTAGTTACATAACGAATAACATTCATTAATTTTGGCCGAACCGACCAGTATTAGGTTATGGTACCATAGGATCTGACAAATCCCTTTATCAGACTGCACCCATGGTTATGTGTGGGGGTTATGTGGGTAACGACTGAATCTGTGATTGTTAACTTACCCTTTGGTGGTTTGTTAGTTCGAGTTGAACGATGGACGAGTTACAAAGGTTTGGATGTTATTAGCGAGACGACCAAAAGTAGTTTTCACAATTAAAACGAGAATGATTTTAATGATTTAAACGAGTTAAACGATTTTGAAACGATTTAAAAAAGTTAAACAAATTGAACAAATGATTGGTTTTGGGTTGTGATTAGATAACGGGACGGGTGTAACATGATAAAAACATGGTAGATACGCCGCTGGTACTTCTTATATATAAGTGTTTTTATCATATTATATTCCGTGGCATTATTTAGTTCACTTGGGTAAACGTGGTTAAAACAATGTCACATAACGATATTTTCTAAAAGATATAAACCATTCGAGTTTTACTAACCAGATGATTTAAAATTTGGTTTACTTAAACAAATGTTTTGGGTTAAGAATCATGGCTACGAGATTTTATAAATTATAACCAACTTGATTTGAGTTGGTTAATTATGTTGCAATACTATACACTTTTCAAAACAAGGTTTTTAACTTTTGACTCTTGTAGTCAAATGAGGTATTGCAACATGTAAACTAGCCATGAATCCGACACTCTCATAACACCTATGTGCTCGCCAGCATTTCTTTGCTGACTTTGTTTTTTCATATGTTTCAAGTATTGTTGAATGATGTTGATTGCTAGGATGCATGCTCACTTAGGACTGGACGAGGCCTTAGTGACTTAATAACAATGATAAACTATGTTTAACTTGTTTGTTTAAATTTCAAGACAATGTAAATGGTTAATATTTGAATAAAACAAAACTTCAAATTTCTGTGTGTTATGAAACAATGACTTTGTTACAACACTCCCCGACGATTCTGCCGCGATTTGTTGTTTTACGCGGTCGGGGTGTGACAGAAGAGTTGGTATTAGAGCTCATGGTTATAGGGAATTAGGTTATTAGTGATGCTTTGACCTAGTCTATAACCTTCCTAGGACCCTAAGACAAGATTCTTGTGTTTAGATCTTTAAACAATACCGTCACTTATCCTTAGGTGACAACCACAACAAGAACACAAATTTCAAATCCGCTTTGAAAACCAATCATCTGTTCTAGGATGATTTATTATAAGGTTTTGAACCTTCAAAGTTTTCAAAATCTCGTCAAAGTTTGGGTCTTATAGTGTGAACACGTGCAATCTGGAAGAGTGGATGCCTGTATCCTGAGTTTTCTGTCTTAGGCTAGAGTGTTTATACAAATCCACATAATCGGACCAGTCACTCTTACCTGGGAACTCTTGGGGTAAGTGTCCACTTATAGGCTAAAGCATGTCTTCACGATACATTAATATGACCCGCTTACTTTGATTAGTCACCATCTCATTTGTTTGCCTTAGGTAACAAACAAATGATCACAATTTTTATGTGTTATCATTCTGTTTTGATTATCCGATAACATTTCACTTGTTTCCTCCTATGTCTTCCATTTCCTTTAGGATGTCTCTTCATCTCAACGACACTCAAATGTACGAGCAGGCTACCAAAATTGCCCAACGAATAGGCGTAGTAATCCGGAAGACTGTTGAATTAGCTGTCGCCATGTCTCGTCTCAAGGATGAAGCCGCCCAAGAAACACCAAAGGAAACATAAGCCATGCCTTCACGAAAATCAAGGAAGCAAAAAGCTTCAAAGAATCCTCCAGCTGTTGCACCAAATCAAGCGAGACCTAGCCAGGTGGCAACACCACCAGCCAAGAAGCCGTACAATGGAACTGCTCCTTTGTGCAATCAATGCAACCTTCATCATCCGAATCAAATACCCTGTTTCAAATGTACCCACTGTGGACGATGGGGACATTTGGTTAACGTGTGCCACTTTGCTACCCAAAACAAAGCTGTTGCTAATTCTGCTGCTGCTCAACCTCCTGTAAGGAAACCTTATGTCGGTGCTGCACCGATATGCAACAAATGTAATGCACCCCACCTAGCTTACCTACAGTGTCGTCTGTGTGCATCATGTGGGCGAATCGGTCATTTAGAAAATGCTTGTCGATTCAACCCAAGCCAAGGTGGTCCAAACCAACCCCAAGTCAACCTTGCTCAATCTCTTTTTTCTCCTGGTACTTGCTACATCTATGGCGAGACGGGTTATCTCAGGAACAAATGACCAAAGAATGTCAACGCAAATCTGACCCACGGATGAGCATTTGGCTGATTAGAAGATGCTGCCGCTTTGAATAATTCGAATCTTATGCTTTTGTTTCTTTTGTTTTCTTGAACTCTGAAACAACCTGTTTGGTTTATAAATAAATGGTTGTTCACAATTATGATGTACAAGTGTAGTTACATGTGTGTATGGCATACCCCGACGATACCTACACCAAAGAACTATGTTCTTTAACAAACTGCTCTTGTAATTCTCCCATTCATGTGATCGCTCATGATCTCCTCGAAAATTCTAAGTACTTGTTTCATTCTAAGAAACGAAGTATAGTATATAAGTGACAATTTTAGACGATTACTCAAAATGTTACTTTAAATCCTTGGTTAGATAACTAAGGGTATTCTTCGATCTCATACCAATATCATTACATTTTAGTTTTTATAACAACATACATAGTATATGTTTTCAAAAACAACCTTAATGATTTCAAAATATTTCATATAGTTTGAAAACAATTTTAACACAATATATTTTCTTAATATATCGAGTGCATGATTTCAAAAAGCATTATCCATGTTTTCAAAAACCTTATACATAATTACAAAATTCATCCCACATGATTTTTATAAACATATTTACCTAATACATCTACCGTATGATTTCAATAGTATTACGTAAGTTTTCAAAAACATTAAACACATTTCTGAAGAACCCCATGCATAGTTTTCAAAAAACATTCTGCTTGTATGTTGATTTAACATACGTAGTATCCAACCTCCAAATTCTGCTTCATATGTGGCCTTGACATATCTAGCGCCTCAACTTCATGAACATTCTACCTCGTGTATCGACTTAAGCACATCTAGTGCAAGATTTCGAAATGTCTCCCGCTGTTCAAATTCCAACATCCATATAGGATCTTCTTATCTTCACAATTAGATCCTTGTGGATGATTATCACTCAAATCAGAGTCCTTAAATTGAATTCATTGTATGCTTTAATACGTACATTACGATTCAATAAGGACAAAGTCGAATTCCTATTAAGATCTTCCTATCTTCATAGTTAGATTCTTGAAAATGTTTAAAGTGCCAAATGAAATCCACGGATTGGATTCCTGGTGTGCTTTAAATACTCATGTTCAAGTTAACAAAAAAAATTAACAAAATGATAACAAATTAAAGATCAAGTTAAACAATTATGTGATTTCGTGATTATGTTTTATATGTTTTGTTTTTGTGTAATCTGAAATTTCGTTATCCGAATCCTCGTAGAGTTTTCCATATCTTCATATGAGAGATTCATAGTAGGATATCCAAAGGTACTACCTTAAATCCTTAATGGGCTTCTACGTAATAGTTAAGACCCTTGGATTATATAGTATCATTCCATAATTCAAAAGAGACCCCTTGCGTGGTCTAGTTAAAAAGATTGATTCAAAAATCTGATTGGGAATGTCATGTGATGATATAGCTGAAAAGACTCCTTGGTGGTCTATTTAAAGAGATCATTTGTTGATTTAATTAAAAGGGCCCTATGGTCGTCTAGTCACACTCATCACAGGTTTGATTTTCTTCCCCTACGCATTATAAAATGCACTGTGTGGACTATACAAGAAATTACGTAATTATGGATGCATACATAATTATGAAATTCAGTGCACGGAAACCACAGTAAGATTTATCATGTGTAAGAACCGATAGTGGCAACAATAACGAAACGTGAACAATGTAATGGAGGTACGGTGGACGCACCAATGGCGCTTTATATACTTGAATATAAGTGACCCTCTTACATTGCAAGCATGATGTTATTTAAAGTTACTAGAAGTTCAAAACCCTAACCAGTATTGTTTTATCTTTTCGACTTCATGTTTCGAGCTCTCACAAGATTCCTCTAAATAAATTTCGGGATGAAATTTCCTAAAGTAGGGGGAGACTGTGACATCTGTGCCTCTTCGACCATCAAAACAAATACCAAATCAATGAAATATTGTGTTTCATAGTTGGGATTTGTATAAATATGTGTATCATTTGCACATATCAATTCCCGTTCGATTTCGAGCTCTAAATCGCTTTCTGGAAAGTTATACGCGAACTGATGCATAAACGTAATCAGTTTAACGCGACAAACACTCCGGAATAGTGACATGGGCTTAACATACCTTAAATAACTTAGAAATAAGTTTTGGAGGGTTTGGTGTGTCGAAATCAAGTTTATTCGATCACAGGGACTATTTGGGTCAAACTGCAAAAGGCTGCTGATTTGTATGGTATCGAACATTCTGGAACTTGACCATAAGTTAAAAATGCCATAAGTATCCTTTACATAGCTTAGAAATAAGCTTTGAGGGGTTCGGTGTGCAAAAATAAACTTTTTGGTCAATCAGGGACTAAAGGCATAAAAAAGTGCATAAGTTTGCATTTGCGCACATATCTTACATTCTGAATATATCCGGACATCCAAAAATTTATGTAATCATTAAGATATTTTATTTTAGTGATTGGAATGCTCAAATTCCATTCATCGTGCAATTTGGATCGTTTTTCGCGTCTGTACGTATTTCGTCGTAATTAACCGAACAACGCAACCGTATGACCAAACGAACCAACATCCGAGATGATTTTGAGAATGTTTCATGTTCGCTATGCTTTAACTTCATTTTAGAGCCTTGAAATGAGGTTTACGGGCCTTAAACGTGTCAAAAAGGGCATTATATGCATGTAGGGACTGTTTTTGTAAAAATTGAAAAGTTGCTGACCTGATGTGCAAGGAGGGGCGCGTAACCCATCCCCTATGTCTATGCGGTCCGCGTAGAATGCGCAGACCTGCAAAACTCAGTTTTGCAATCAGCAGTAGGTTTCTGGGTTATTGTACATGGTTTCTCAACTCTATGGACTGGTTTTGGGCACCCATAGCTTTGTAAAATCAGTGGGCACACATGGAGGGCCAAGATTGAAGCTCAAAGTTCGAGAAAAGATCTTAACGGTTGTCCAAATCCTATATAAATCCATCATGATTGATTCAAACCTCACATTTGATCTGAGTTTATACTCTAAGTTGAAGCCTTTGCTTCATACCTGAGTATCTTAGATAAAATTCTTCATCGCTTGGACCTTTTGTAAGTCTCTTTCATGCTTTTATTCGTTTTAAGCGTGAAAGTCAAACAATGTTTGACTTTCTACTTTGGCCAGTCAATGGTCAACACGAAGTTCGTTTGAACTTTGCAACGTGAACGTAATCACGATGGTCATAGTCCTTTGTGACTATACCTACTGATTACCACGTTATTTAGGCATAGTGACGAGTCATAGTTTCGGTCAAAATACGCGTTTATGCGTATTTTGCAACCAAACTATTCTTGGGTATCAAAACCCTTTGTTTTGATATCAAACTTGTTTTCAAACTTCGTTAAACATGTTTTAACATGCTTAACTCGTCACTTTTAGTTTAGTGCTTATATAGGGTCGTAAGATAAACAACCGCTTAGACTTTCGAACCCGACCCGTTTGGTCGATCATTAGGATTCGACCAAACATATTTTGTGACCATAGATGTATAGGGAATAACCTTCCGAGGTTGTACCTTATGGTCACTTCGTTTAGTTAGTTGTATGATAGGTAGTTTATATGCCTTAGGAAAATGACCAAAATGCCCTTTTTGCGCATAAATTCATTTTAAGCATATGTAACTTAAATTTTCACATCTAAACTGATTAGGTAACATTATTAGACATGTAAAGGCATATAATACTTGTCATAGGACTAGTTAGGCGGTCCAAATGCGTTTTACGCGCATGACGCGTTAAAGTAGCGTAAGATACCTAAACAGGTCGTAATGGGTCGTAAGCACTTAGGATAGGTTTCGATTTAGTATGTAGGCTTTGTTAAACCATATCATATGAGTTCCAATACTCATTTGGTTTACGAAACCACATCCTATCTGATCTTCCAACTTAGGTCCGGTTTATTAATATAGTTATCTATATTAGGTGCCGATTGATTCTGTGATCCCTCTAGCTTTGCTTGGTTGTTATTCAAGACTTCTAGGCATTCTCAAGTGAGTACATAGTTCCCCTATTTTACTGTTTTGATTGTTTTGGGGTGATTCATATGTGTTAAACGTTTTCGATGCTTTAACGATGGTTTCAAAAATGATTAATATGGTTTATGTTAAACTAATAACGATTTCGATAATGTGAACAAACCTGTTGGACGTAGTTACATAACAAACAACATTCATTAATTTTGGCCGAACCAACCAGTATTAGGTTATGGTACCATAGGATCTGACAAATCCCGTTATCAGACTACACCCATGGTTATGTGTGGGGGTTATGTGAGTAACGACTAAATCTGTGATTGTTAACTTACCCTTTGGTGGTTTGTTAATTCGAGTTGAACGATGGACGAGTTACGAAGGTTTAATTGTTATTAGCGAGACGACCAAAAGTAGTTTTCACAATTAAAACGAGAATGATTTCAATGATTTAAACGAGTTAAACGATTTTGAAATGATTTAACAAGTTAAAAAAAATTGAACAAATGATTGGTTTTGGGTTGTGATTAGATAATGGGACGGGTGTAACATGATAAAAACATGGTAGATACGCCGATGGTACTTCTTATATATAAGTGTTTTTATCATATTACATTTCGTGGAATTATTTAGTTCACTTGGGTAAACGAGGTTAAAACAATGTCACATAACGATATTTTCTAAAAGATATAAACCATTCGAGTTTTAATAACAAGATGATTTAAAATTTGGTTTACTTAAACAAATGTTTTGGGTTAAGAATCATGTCTACAAGATTTTATAAATTATAACCAACTTGATTTGACTTAGATAATAATGTTGCAATACTGTACACTGTTCAAAACAAGGTTTTTAACTTTTGACTCTTGTAGTCAAATGAGGTATTCCAACATGTAAACTAGCCATGAATCCGACACTCTCATAAAACCTATGTGCTCACCAGCATTTCTTTGCTGACTTTGTTTTTGCATATGTTTCAGGTATTGTTGAATGATGTTGATTGCTAGGATGCATGCTCACTTAGGACTGGACGAGGCCTTAGTGACTTAATAACAATGATAGACAATGTTTAACTTGTTTGTTTAAATTTCAAGACAATGTAAATGGTTAATCTTTGAATAAAACAAAACTTCAAATTTCCGTGTGTTATGAAACAATGATTCTGTTACAACACTCCCCGACGATTCCGCTGCGATTTGTTGTTTTACGCGGTCGGGGTGTGACATTTATAATAATCGTTTAGATTTATAATAATCTTGTTCCAGATTTATGATTTATTGAGTGCTTTCCTAAGCAAACTGAAGATACAACAACCAAGCTTGATCTGGACGGGCTTGTTGTTATTGGTGGACATGATTCAACACAAATACTTTCTTTCTTACCGAATATTGTAGGTAATTTATTTATCCTAATGAACTTCAATACTTGCTGATTATTTTTCTTCTCTGTGTTTAGATTTTTGAATATATACCCTACAAGAGTAAGAATTTGAAGACTCGAGCCAGCAATGCTGAAAGACCATTGATGGGGGCTGAAATGTAAAGAAGCACTTACAAATTTTGGCTTTGATATTGCCTATAAGGTAATTTCTTTTATGTCCTTCATTTTCATGTCATTGTTATATTCTAATGCTTCTTATATTGTGGTGCATATGTGTTGTATACCACCTGTTTGATGAAATATCTGTGATAGGTTTGATTGGATTTGTGTTATAGAGATACGTTTTTATAGAGGTTGAAATGAAATGAGATACAAATTTAAGTTATTTTGTGTTCTATAGCGAAAGAAAGAGCTGCATTTTGATCGTCATTTATTGTAGCAAAAGTAACAGCAGTATTTTGATTGTTTATGTCAAACATATAGCCTTTTCAACTGCAAAATATATACATTATTTTGCTGAGCACTTTTGCCTATTAGGCTAAGCGTATTCCAGCTGTAGTTTTTAATCTAAAAAAAGTTGTACGTTGATTAGTGATTTCATACGTGAAAGAGCTGACCTTTTATTTAAAGGATTTGAAACAAATTCCATATGTCAGTCTCTGGTATGCAGTCTAATACTAGCGATTTCGATGGATGTTAGCAGAAAAGGAACTTTTTGGTAAGTACTACAAGAAACAAAGGTGTCAATTTTTGCAACATGTTAGAACATATTATATGTTGTAACGGATTAAATTTTAAACAACGTTTCTCTTTGATCATGTTCTTGCATGGATAGAACTGAAAGAATTTTGTCTTCTTTTTACATTGCGTTTGTAACAGAGAAGCACAATGCTACGTGTAGCAGCCAGGCTCTCAAGACGTGCTCTTTCTTCGATTCGAAGTTATTCTGGTACTTATCAGTCAACGTTTCCTATAAATCAGTCATTATTCACCAGTTCTGTGCAAAGAGCACCCAGAGTAGGGCATTGCGTTTCAGGTGACATTCTTAAATCGGTTTCGCATGGCTCCCACACGTTTTCAAGCTTTGCATCGGGATTCTCTCCGTTGAAGCACAAGCCGTTGGAGTCCCTTATTGACATTGAGAGGGCAAAACACCAAACGCCAGAGGATCTAGCTCAAATTTGGGACGATGTAAGTTCTTGCTACCTGCTTGTTAATTCTTTTAAGATTGTGAATTTTTTGCATAAATAGGTGGTTTAAACCACAAAAGAGTGTTATTAGGTGGGTAA
Source organism: Helianthus annuus (assembly GCF_002127325.2). Lineage (NCBI taxonomy): Eukaryota > Viridiplantae > Streptophyta > Magnoliopsida > Asterales > Asteraceae > Helianthus > Helianthus annuus. The sequence continues at coordinate 27,375,818 of NC_035434.2, read as the reverse complement.
ACATTTTGTTTTCAGATTTAGGTAGGTTGTAGTTCCATACAACGACTTTCATGAAGCAATTCTGCCAAATATCAGAGTTTCTGCAAAAGCTGCAAAAAATGTTGAAGGTTGTTGTTTGATACAGCGACCTTCTGAAAGTCGCAGAATCATACTACAAGCTTATTGAAGGTTGCTGTTTCATAATACAAGCTTATTGAAGGTTGTTGTTTCATAATACAAGCTTATTGAAGGTTGCTGTTTCATACTACAAGCTTATTGAAGGTTGTTGTTTCATACTACAAGCTTAATAAAGATCGCAGAATGATGTCAGGAGGACTGGTTACTATTCCGTGTTGATATGTTTAACATGGAAATAACACAATATTGGACTGATAAAAGATGGGGAAATGAAAAAAGACGGCTGGTTGAACACGCGATGGACATTTTTCCAATTTTCTTCAAGCATTTTCTTGACCAAATCCACTATTGGCGAAACTCGAGATACTGCACAAAGAAAAAAGTTTCATTTGGTTTTGTTCAAGATGGTGTGCCTCGGGACAATGGTAACATTGCTAATTCAGGGGTGCTTGTCTGTATGATGATGGAGAACCTTGTAAGATGCAAGTCGCTCCTTGATGAAACTGACGTAGAAGAGAGTTGTATCAACTACCGTCGCCACATGGCTAACGAGCTTTATAGATGGCGTTGTATGTAGGATGAATGTTGTTTTTGTTTATGAATTGTGCTTTCGTACTTTTTTTATAATAAAAATTTAATGTTTCCTCATATTCCGACATATTAGGCTTTTTGTCAAAAAGGGCCAACCTTGTGTTTTCTGGGTCTGTTATCTCACCGGTGCGTCGCAGTTCGCCATCACCGGGTTTCTTCATGTCGTATACTAGGGTGAATAAGGACTTGGGGCATTGGCGTTGTGTCGCCAGAGGTCGTTTCCTCTCGTTTTGAGGGGGGGGGGGCAAAACGGCCAAAAAGCCATTTTTGGCTTTTTGTCAAAAAGGGCCAACCTTGCGTTTTCTGGGTCTGTTATCTCACCGGTGCGTCGCAGTTCGCCATCACCGGGTTTCTTCGTGTCGTATGCTAGGGTGAATAAGGACTTGGGGCATTGGCGTTGTGTCGCCAGAGGTCGTTTCCTCTCGTTTTGGGGGGGGGGCAAAACGGCCAAAAAGCCATTTTTGGCTTTTTGTCAAAAAGGGCCAACCTTGGTTTTCTGGGTCTGTTATCTCACCGGTGCGTCGCAGTTTGCCATCACCGGGTTTCTTCGTGTGATATGCTAGGGTGAATAAGGACTTGGGGCATTGGCGTTGTCTCGCCAGAGGTCGTTTCCTCTCGTTTTGAGGGGGGGCAAAACGGCCAAAAAGGCATTTTTGGCTTTTTGTCGACAAAAGTGGAAATTGATATTTAATAATTTAATACAAGTACGATAAACAATTACACGTTTTATTACATGTAAGGGTGAATAAGGACCTGGGGCATTGGCGTTGTCTCGCCAGAGGTTGTTTCCTTTCGTTTTGGGGGTGAAAAACGAGCTGCATAAAACTCATCCGCTTCTCTTGTCTGTATTTCGCGCAAGCCTCGACAAGATCTCCCCCAATCCCGACGTCTTCGTCATTAACCAGTTTACTTAACAACATACAAACTAACACCCCTGAATCTGGTCCTGGGTTTTCCTTTTGATGTTGGCAAACTTCAGTATGTGTCACCATTGTGTTTTCCACATGTGGGCGTCCAGAATGTTCCCAGTATGCAATTTTTTCCAAAAATTTTTTGAATAACGATTCAAATGTTATTAGGGTTGGGTATACCCTAACTTGAATCAAGCTTGACCCATCAGAAACACTTGAAGTACACGTCCCAGTAAAATACAAAGTAAGGTGAAGTGTCTGCATATCAACACGAACCATGAACCAGTCTTGAAGGTCAACACAGATTAGAATATAAACCTGAGACAAAAATAAATAAGTTAAACGTATTTGGTTTAAAATATACAGTGGAGGATGTAAGTGTTACCGTATCGATGTCCCAAAATGGAGGGTAATGTTCCTTTAATCCAATAGCAAAAGGTAACGCACGATGGTTAGGATTCTCTTCCAAAAGGTCGAGAAATTGAGGTGGGAGAATCGTCCATGGAAACAATTGTTCTAGTCTTTTGGATTTTTTTTATTAAAATCCATCTGAACCTCATCATTCTCGTCACCCACCCACACACATGCTACAACGGTGAAAGTTTTATAACATAAGAATAAAACTAAATTTTCGGAGGGTTTTAATAATTTATACTCCTTACCAGTGGCGACAAGTAACCGTAGTTCTCGTATCCAAGTATGGCACCCCAAAACTCGGACCAGAGTTGTCTCCTTCCAAGGAATCCGCTATAACAGAAAGAAGAATCTCCGTTATGATAGAACGTCATTACATTTTTTGACCACGATCTAGACTCTTCTGTTGGGTAATAATACCAGCATATCTTTCTGGGAATCTTTTCAGGGGGGGGTATCAGGGACTTCCTCCAGCTCCAATAATGAGTCTTCCGGGTGCCCCATTTGTTGTGTGTCGTTGGTGCAATTCGAGATGGGGGGTATGAGTGACTATTTATCCAGAGATGTTATACTAGGTCGCTGTTTCATTCAGAGATGTTATACTAGGTCGCTGTTTCATTCAGAGATGTTATACTAGGTCGCTGTTTCATTCAGAGATGTTATACTAGGTCGCTGTTTCATTCAGAGATGTTATATTAGGTCGCTGTTTCATTCAGAGATGTTATACTAGGTCGATGTTTGATACAGAGATCTTCTAGTAGGTCGTTCTTTCATCTATAAAAGGCCCTCCATTGGTACCACCTCATCACTCTTCTTTGCAATACCATTTCGTAGTAATGGATAAGCGCAATGGTAAGAAACGGTTACCTCCTTTCTCCCACTTTCAAAACAATTGCTTGACTGAAGAAGACATGAAAGCTATTTTGGAATGGGAACTACCCCCAAAGGTTACGGTTCTGGAGGAAGGAAAGAAATCAACAAAATCGGAACCTGTCGAGGAAGGAGGATCGTCTTCCGGTGCAGTTGTGAATCAGCAACTGGCGAAATAGAAGGACGTTCGTGGAAGAAATGAACAGGTTGAAGAAATCCCCGTTGTTAAAAAAGTTTAGACCTATGACAATCAACAGTTTGATTTCAACCCTAACCCGGGGGAGGATTACGACCCAGAAGTCCTGAAGGAAGCTTGGAACTATGAGGAAGAAGAAGAAGAAGATTGGTCCTGTGTTTGGCACAACCCATATTCTGGAGAAGAGTCAGACTCGGAACTATCATCTACAGGTGACTGCCATTGGAAATAGGGTTGCTCCTTTTCTATCATGATGTTTGTTGTAGTGGTGTTTACTTGAAAGTTTTTTGTTGTTTTCTATCTCTTTAGTGGAAGAAGGTTATTATACTTTATTGTATCAGTAGGTTATTTTACTAGTATTATAATAACTACCCACCCCTATACTTCTCCTGTCTATAAATACCACCTATCACCCAAATATGTCTTCACATCTTTACCTCACCCCACTAGTTATTCGGATGGCAGATGGTGATAACGAATTACACATTCATTTTCATTTGCATATACATGAAGGGGAGCCAAACCCTGCAAATGTTGAACGACAACCTATTCGTAACTCTGTTGTACCACAACCCAACAATAACTCGCTCCCCCCACAATCCCTCCGTTACTCCGGTAATCCTCTTCCCAATGACAATAGTGCTTTGCTCTTCGCTGGACACCAGGCGAACCGTCCTGCCGCTTCACCCCTCGACCAACATCCTCGCCCACCACCATATGTTGAACATCAAAATCGAAATCCTACCTCCTTTATGCAACGACCTCAATGTCCTTGGATTGTGCAGAACCCTAACCCTGCATCGTCAAGGGTTTTAGAACCATACCCCCCGATATGTAGGTTTGGATGCATCTACCATAGCTTGTGCTACCACCAATACGACAGTGATCGTGACTCTAATGCGTTATCAGATGATGCCGTCGTTAGTGATGATCCATGGGAACGATATCGCAACATTGACAGCGACTCTGATTCATCCTTTTGATTCCAGAGCATGACTCGAATGCGTTATCAGATGATGCCGTCGTTTGTGACTTAGGGGTTCCTGTATTGGTAGATGTATTGTGTGTTCGTGAATTCTCCTAAATTAAAATAAACCGCGTAATGTTCTTTGATGTTTATATTATTGTGATGGTCAATGTAAAAGATTGTGAATTTTGTGTTTTGTGTTTTGTGTTTGTGAATTTTTCTTAAATTAATAGTCGTAAAAACTCATTTTTTTGGAACACATGTCTTAATTGTTAAATTACACAAATTGAGAATTCAAACAGAAATACCAAACACAAAACATAGGAGGATACACCTAACAGTTAACATTAAAACCACAAAAAGATACTAACTTAACGTCAGCCACAGGTCTTCCTGTTGTGCCCGGTTTCTCCGCATCTGCTGCATCGACGTGCCTGGGGTTCATCGTGGTAGTTAACATCCATCTCGTTTTGAATTCTTCTTGAACGAACCCTGCCTCGATGTGTTGTGACCCTCGAAGGGTCCCCTTGAATTGTCCAGTCCGCTTCTTCCCACTCATCTTTGTGTCCCAGGGTGAAAAAATGACCACTATACTGTTCCTGATAGGTGGTGGTGTGGAATATGGAGTGGGTAACGTCATGTGGTTGCTCACCCCTCCAAGCGCAAACGGAGATAGCATGGGAACAAGGGAATCTAAGCATTTGCCATTTCCCGCATGAGCACCGGTGGCGTCTGTATTCAACGGTGTACTCGTTTCCACCGTCATCATTGGTTTCTTCCCTTGAAACCACCGCGTAACGACCTTCTCTGACATCGTAGACGGACACTTCATGTTGCATGGCTACGGAATGCAACTTGTTAAACCTGGACCAAATTCGAGGGGGTAGAGGGGTATTGCAGCTTTGGGCCATCTGCGCGTGGCGAGCATACTCTGATACGTCCTTGGTGAACGTATAATGAATCAAGGCTTTTACTGGCAGCAGTCGTGCTTCCCGTAAGACGTTATTCATAGACTCAGATATGTTCGTCGTAAGGTTACCCCAACGACGGTTTCCGCGGTCATGAACAATAGTCCACTTGCTTTTGTCGATGTCGTTCAGGTAGTTCCAAGCACCCCGATTTAACACCTGCATTTCCCTCATAGCCCAAAGATACTTTCTTCATTGACTTGTGCTCCCGATCATCCAACACAGCTTCCTAAGAGATTTGGTCTTGAACCTACCACTAAAATTGCTTCTGACATGCCGAAGACAATAACGGTGGTAGGCGTTTGGTTCCCTCCAATCCAGAAGGTTCTCCATCGCATTAATTATCCCGGCATGACGGTCTGATAGAACACAAATTCCACTGTTACAGTCTTTGGTGACGTATTCTCTCAAATTTTGGAAAAACCAACACCAACTATGAACCGTCTCTTCGTCAACTAGAGCATACGCCACTGGCATTATGTAGTTGTTGGCGTTTTTGGTTACCGCAACCAACAACTTACCACGGTACCCTCCTTTCAAGTGTGTGCCGTCCACAGAGATGACAGGCTGGCAAAGATGAAACTCGCGAATAGAAGGACCAAATGCCCAAAAAACATATTTGAATGTTGGATGTCCTGGAGCTAAGTGCGGGTGATGAAACCATGAAACCACCGTACTAGGGTTTCGAGACTGAAGCCGTAACACGTACTTTGGCAGCTCCTGAAAGTTGCTTTCCCAGGTTCCATATATCCTCTCAATTGCCTTTCTTCGTCCACGCCACGCCTTCGTATACGTAACATCGACAGACATCGCTTGCTTTATATGTGTCCCGATGTGTTTCACCTTCAACGCAATGTCTGTACGAATTTGTGGCAGGATGTGTGCAGCGATATCCTTAGATCTAAGGCACCCGTTGTTGTTGCGTACCACCGTGGAATAACAACTGTGGGCAGGCGCCCAGTTGGTAATTTGCCAAAGGTGTTGGTGTTTCTGTTTTGATGCCGTTGCACGCCATTCACACAAAGGAGCATGAGGGAAAGGGTTTTTAAAATTTTTGTTTCTCGTGTAGCATTTAACTTTGTATAAAGTTGGTTTGCTATCCATCACAAAAATTTCCCTTCCACGGCGAATGTTCCATTCTCAGATAGCAAGGTCCACCTCCTGTTTTGACTTGAAATACATGCCGAGACGTATCTGTTTTACTTTTGGATTCCATACGTCCATTGGATTATCTTCATAATCCGGACACATGTAATCCCTAAGTTCCTCGTCCTCGTCTGGGTCGTCATGTGTCGCTGGAATGATAGGCCTCGGCTGAGCCAGGGTCAACTCAGTGTGTTGGTTGACTGCAGCCTCGTCGTCAGAAGTACCATCGTCGGATGGTGGTGCCTCTTCACTTTCAGAACTTTCTTCGGTGCTGCAACTTTCCGAATCATCAAAACCGTCATTATTGTTGTCACCCACTAGAAACTGGGAGGACGGACCTACTATGTTATCAACAGGAGGCATCAAGTGGTGTTCTTGAGTTGTTTGCCCGTATCCCTCGTCATCTTCATCAGAATCTTGGGTGTCAACAACATTACGTTGTGTAATGTCATGCAGAAGGTTTGTGAAACTCATGTGTTGGACAGGATTGACTGCCTCCCACTGAACTAGATCTCGGCAATGAAGTTGGTTTCCGATACTTCGGCTAAATAGTTCATTGTTGCAATACCATCATCGTTGAAAATTTTTGTTGTCTGAGATATGCCCTGAAACGTGTACCCTAGTAACAATGAAAGGCGCACCGATTCTTTCTGAAGTTGAACATGATTACAGATTGAATCCACCAATTCGTCATACGACGATTTATGTCACATAAGGAAAGAGGTTGTTAGCATGGATTGGTCAAACTGAACAGCCCCGTTAACAAAGGAAAACACACCACCCCAATATAGTCTTACGAGGTATGGCCGAAAAGAATCCATTAACTAAGAAAGTGAAATGTTAAGAAATGTTAAGGATGAGTGGGTTGTGTAAGCTGGATTTCGTTTGTTAAGAAATGTTAAGGATTAGTGGGTTGTGTAGTGGGTTGAGAACCTAATACAACTAGTATTTATAGTGTTGGAGTAACAAGATAGTTGGTGGAGCCCACCATCTACTGGATGAATATACATATAATAATATTTTTTAAATATTCAAAAAAGTAAAAATGGTAGTTCTCTTAAAACAACTTTAAATACATTGAAATGGTTATTGTTTCAACTAATCAGTTAGTCGGATTTTATTATTCATTTGAAGTGGTTCTAATTTTTATTTTTTGAACCATCATTGAAATTAGGTTTACAACAAGGCATGATACAACACAAAATTTAAAAAGGTTTACAACATTACAATAGGATCTATCAAACTCGCAAATTACATAAATGTAGTACTATTTTAATTACATACAGGCAGAAATACAATGTTCACTTCGTACTATTTTAACAAATCATTTCTAATTGCAAGACTGTTTGCCGGGCTTCCAATTAGAACAGAAATACAGTGAATTTAAACCCGTCCCATTTCTTCATATATCGAGCTTCCTGATGCAACTTTTTTTGCGAAAGGAAATGAGAGGTCGAAGGTTAAGGATGCTGAGAATTCTGCAACCTTGGTGATGTTCGGCGAACAACATTACAATAGGATCTAAATCTCCTACCGAAAACGGGGGTGATGCCCCCACCAGAAGTTGCAGAATAATTTACGGGAGGAGGTGGTAGATGAGAAATGCCTCAGCGTCTGCTAAATCTTTCATAAGACTCAATAGCAGACGTTGACGCATCCATAGCAGCAAATTTCATTATCTCCGTACACCTTACGGGAGGAGATGGTAGATGAGAATAATCTTTCTCCTCCACACAAGATCTTCCCACTTGATATACGAAAATTAAAACTAAGAAAAACATCATGACGAATGATCCAAGAGAATCATTATACATTGACCAAATTTTCCTATCGGCAGAAATATCAACCAACGAACATTTTTAATAAAGAACATCATACAGACACAATTTAAATTTCAACATTATATTTTTTAACAAACACAGTATGTTGTTCACAACACACGAATTGTTGTGCATCTCTTATGTGTAGTTGGGTTATAAAACGTAACATTTCAAATTTCAGAACCCATATCAACATTGCAATATCATTCTGCGACTTTAATAAGCTTGTGACACCATTCTGCGATCTTTATTAAGCTTGTAGTATGAAACAGCAACCTTCAATAAGCTTGTATTATGAAACAGCAACCTTCAATAAGCTTGTAGTATGATTCTGCGACTTTTAGAAGGTCGCTGTATCAAACAGCAACCTTCAACATTTTTTGCAGCTTTTGCAGAAACTCTGATATTTAGCAGAATTGCTTCATGAAAGTCGTTGTATGGAACCACAACCTACCTAAATCTAAAAACAAAATGTTTACCCACCTAATAACACTCTTTTGTGGTTCAAACCACCTATTTATGCAAAAAATTCTAAGATTGTTAGGTGCATAAACTAACATACATCTAGCCATTTGGTGCGGAACTAAGGTTTTTGCAATGTGGGTCACCCTTGTGTTTCTTGAAGATACTTATCGTAAAATCCCAGTTCAACTATATTGAACGCACTTGCATTAGTTAATAGAGTTTTTACATAACGTTGCAGTTACAAAACGGATGAAGTAACCAACATAAGATCCTTAAAAATACAGTGAGATATATAGATTTTTTATGAGAGTAACCAACATATAGATTTTTTTTAATTTTTTTAATAATGTTTTGAGGCTTACGCCTCGTGAGGCTAAGGGAAAACGCCTCGATACCCGTTTCCGCCTTTTTAAACCTTGGTCAAAACTGGGTACTGGTACCGGTATATGAAGGTAAAATTCGGTATTTTACCGCTAGCGTACCGAACTGGTACCGATACCGAAAGTACCGATATCGATACCGAAAGTACCTGATGCAGTTTTGAGTGCGATCAAATGGCTCAAGAACAATTGATTAATCAAAGACGATAAATCGAACCAAAGGTTCCAAGAACAAAGTTCTTTATATTAATAATCAACCGAAAAACTAAATAAACAATAAACCCTAGCTCCCTACTTATAGGGTAAAATCATAATGTAACTAGGAACCAAATACGATAAAATAGGAAATTGAAATCTAAATAAATAATAAAAATAAATATTAATATAATCTGCATCAGTACCGGTATCGAAAATGCCAAAAAGTGGGTACCGTACCGGTACCGAAAAAATTCGATACGGGAAATTCGGTACCGGTACCCGGTAAACCTTGATAAACCGGAACCAAGCTTTTTGCCGATTTAAAAAGAAGTACACAGTGACATAAAGGTTTGGCTCACGGGGACATAAAAACTATCGGTTTTTTGATAATCGAATACCGTTACTAATGGTTTGGTTCACGATGTCATAAAAACTTTCAAAGTCGGACAGCGAATTACTGAGTACCAAATGCTGCTCAAGATTTACTTCTATAATGGGGTATTTTGTACAGGATATGGGTGGAAACCGTTGAGGCTATTTCAATTAGGGCTCTTCAAACCCTAAGGGGGCGTTTGGTTCGCGGAATGTGTAGGAATTGGAATCTGTCACACCCCAACCGATGGCGGAATCATCGGGGCATGGCACTGAGCGAAGCAGATTGTCCAGAAGTTTCCACAACAACTATTTATATTATTCAGTTAAATGATACGTCCCATACCGTATCCCAAATAATACAATATACTATTACAGATAACAACTAGGCAAATATTCTGTTCCGACAACTCAGATTTAAATAAAACGAATAAATATTGTTCAAATGCTCCTAAAGACCCAGCCTGACAAGATCTACAGACAACTATACTCTAGTTGCTTCTTCCTGACAGACAACTATTTGTTGGGGGCCTCTAGAGCTTTATTCTAGCCTCGCTTTCCTAGCAAGCAAACATCTTAAACACCTGTCACATACGTTAAAATACATTCAATACATAAAATGTAAAGGTGAGGATACAAGTTTGATAATAGCATATAGAGTTCAAAATAGTTTACGCATAACCAGCACGTACACAGAGGAAAACGAAGCATGTTAATTATCGACATGGATCTATCGATACCAATGACTGCGGGTTGACCGTCTGAGACGGTTCGCAATGCATGATTACCACCGTAATCCATGCAAGTAATTGTCCTTAACAACCCCCGTGTGAACGGGTGCTGAGTCCAAACTATAGTACTACGTCGTTAAGGCAGGTAGACAGCACTCCACGTGTAAACACAATCAACAAACATTCATTTAGTCACGTAATACATGCATATCGGTTAGCGTTCAAATAATTGAATAGTGTGTTCGGTTGTGATTTTGATAAGTAACGTATGTAACACCCAAAAGTGCTAAAAGCAAAAAGGGATCGAGTATACTCACAGCGATTGATTGATGGATTGAAGGGAGCACTTGGGAGTAGGGTTAGCCTGAATAGTTCGATAGCATAACGATGAGCAACATGCAAAATGAAAACAGGTGATGACGGGTCGAACAACCTGGTCGATCGAACAGCAGGTTCGATCGGACGGGTTGTTCGTTCGGAGAACCTGTCCGTTCGGACAGTCTGTTCGATCGGCCGGTAGGCTCGATCGGCTGGACTGTTCGAGTGGATTGTTTCTTCCTTTTGAGTAAGATGTGTTTGTGTATGATGGTTTGACCTTTTGAAGTTTTCGTTGTAGTATTTGAGAACACTGAAATGTTCTTACCTTTCAGGTCGATCGATCGAACGGTCTGTTCGATCGGTCGGCTTAACCGATCGGTTAGGAATTTCAGTAGCAGTCCTCAGTAGGATGTTACTCGATCGAACAGCATGCTCGATCGAACAGCATGCCCGATCGGCTGGCATTCCAATACTTCAAACGAATTGAAAATCGACTAAGTGTTGAAGCATAGGATCTCATGATCCGAGGAGTAATGTTGTCAAACAGTTGTTCGATCGAACATCACCTCGTTCAATACTATACTTCATGAATTTGTCAAAGTGTGGGGCCTTATGCTAGCCGATCGGCTAGCCTGGTCGATCGGCTGGCATGTCCGATCGGTTGGGCTGTTCGTTCGAACAGCCTAACCGTTCGGCCAGCATCCTGACCTGGTCGGCCTGTTCGTCTAACACTTGGTTGTTCCGATTATCTGATGTTATATTGAGGTAGTTTGACAACGAGCTGAACAAAGAACCTTCGTCCTTACTTGTTTTCCCCTGCTCGGATAGGAATCACCCAAGTCCGGCCGATGAACGGTTCGGAACGGTGGTTTAACGTTAACCTGAAGTCGGTGAACCTCGTTGATAGAACCCGAACCTTGAACCGCACCACCATTGTAATGATTAGTGAGTTGGCTCAAGCTCCGTTTCTACCGGTTTGAAGGCATTGAATGTAAAAGAGTTGAAGGAAAGTTGGAAATCTTCCTTTCAATCCTTTACATCACGTAAATGTTTAGATCCGTGATAGATCTTAGCTTGTTTGTGTGGAAATCGGTTAGATCCGAGCTATTCATGGTAGATTAAGGCCAAAACATGATGTTCTTGAAGAACACCATGATGACATCATCCTAGAATGCTTAGATCTTGGTGATTTCACGGTTAGAATTTAAGATTTGAAAGATAGAAAGGTGTAGGAGCATGTTCTGATCAAGAAGTACAAGATTTAGGATGAAAACTTACCGGAATCGGAAGAAATCTGAGAAAAGGTGAGGAGCACGAGTTGGTCGGTCAGAGAGTTTCCAAAAGTGGAAAGAATGACAATGACAGCCCTATTTATAGGCTCCAAAAGAGGAAAGGGTTGGCCGATCGGCCAGGCTTCCCGATCGGACAGCCTGCTTGATCGGACAGTCTGTCCGATCGGCTGGGCTGTTCGATCGGCTGACAGCCTGATCGATCAATCAGCCTGGTTCGAGTGTTCAGTGCGACGATTTTCGATATTTTGATTTCGATTGAAGACGATACAAATACGATAGAGTTTCCTATTCAAATTACTTTTAATCCCAACCACTATATCTAACATACAATCATCTACATTCCATACTATCCTTACGTTACCATTCGTCATAATTCGATTTCGATTGCATTCGATTTGAGTTTCAAGTTTCGATTCGAGTTTCGATTGATTCGATTGATCACCACACAAAACATAAAGTAAACACGCACAAGTAACACATAAGGCACACACACACACGTATAACAACAACAACCAAAGTTCGTATAATTCGAGATTTGAGTTCGATGATGGTTAGATCGGTTCGATTACTGATTAGTTAACTTTATCGCATTGTTACTTCCTACTATTCACAGTCGTAAATCGGTTCGCGTCAATCAAACATTTGATTACTTCGATTCTTTCTTGATTACAACACTTACTCCACATAATACAATTAAAACGTAAAATAGACTAATTATAGCCAAAGTAGTCAAAGTTGACTTGAACTTTGACTTTGACTTTGACATTCGAAAACACGGGGTGTTACAGAATCCCCATGGAATTGGAATTTGATGGATTCCTTTCAAATCCATAGATGTGTTTAGTTGATAAATGTATTAATGGAATTAAAAGTTAAAAATAGCTAAAAAGACAAAATTACCCCTAGTTATAAACAATTGGCAAAAGTTTTAAAAACAACTATCTTAGATAAAATTTCAAAAAAATTCTAAAAAATCCAAAAAATTATAGAAATTCAAAAAAAATCTAAAAATCATAAAAAATCATAAAAAATTATAAAAATTTGAAAAAATTCTAAAAAATCCAAAAATATCAAAAGTATAAAAAAATTAAAAAATAAAAAAAACTAAACAATAATAAAAAAGTTCAAAAAATTATAAAAATAAAAAAAATTTAGAAAAAATCAAAAAAAAATCTAAAAAATAATAAAAAATAATAAAAATTCAAAAGAATTTAAAAAATAATAAAAAGTTCAAAAAATTATAAAAAATAATAAAAAGTTCAAAAAATTATAAAAAATAAAAAAAAATTATAAAAAATCAAAAAAACAATAAAAAAATCCAAAAAATCCTAAAATTTCAAAAAAAAAATCTAAAAAATAATAGAAAAATTCTAAAAATTCTAAAAAATCAAAAAATACTAAAAATTAATAAAAAAGTTCAAAAAATTCTAAAAACCAAAAAAAATTCTAAAAATCAAAAAAATTCTAAAAAATAATAAAAAGTCCAAAAAATCCTAAAAATCCAAAAAAAATTTAAAAAACAATAAAAAAATCCAAAAAAATCTAAAAAATAATAAAAAAATCCAAAAAATTATAAAAAACCAAAAAAATTCAAAAATTATTTTTTTTTTGAATATTTTTGATTTTTTAGAATTTTTTATTATTTTTTTATTTTTAAATTTTTTTTTGGTTTTTTTGAATTTTTTTGGGGTTTTTAGATTTTTTATATTTTTTTTTATTTTTTTGAATTTCTTTTGTTTTTTATATTTTTTTGGATTTTTAATTATTTTTTTGAATTTTTAGATTTTTTTAAATTTTTTTGGATTTTTTAGAATTTTTTGGATTTTTTTATTTTTTGGATTGTTTAGAATTTTTTTTGTATTTTTACAATTTTTTAGATTTTTTATTATTTTTTTGATTTGTTAGAAATTTTTTGGATTTTTTAGAATTTTTTGGATTTTTTTATTATTATTTTTTTATTTTTTAGAATATTTTGGATTTTTTTATTTTTTTTTGATTTTTTTGAATTTTTTAGAATTTTTTGGATTTTTTATTATTTTTTTGATTTTTTAGATTTTTTTGGATTTTTTTTTTTGGATTTTTAGAATTTTTTGATTTTTCAGAATTTTTGAATTTTTTAGATTTTTTAGATTTTTATTATTTTTTTAGATTTTTTTTGATTTTTTATTATTTTTTTTTTTTTTGATTTTTTTGAGTTTCTTTTATATTTTAGAATTTTTTTGGATTTTTATTATTTTTTTGATTTTTTATTATTTTTTTGTTTTTTAGAATTTTTTAGATTTTTTATTTTTTTGGATTTTTTAGAATTTTTTTGATTTTTTTATTATTTTTGGTTTTTAGACAAAAATGAAAGAGGCAAGGGGTTATTTCCGTAACTTTGGAAACATTCCCATGGTTTTTTAAACTTTCCTTTGAAATTTAGAAGGAATCTGAATTCCATTAAATAAGGGATTTTGTTGGAATTGAAATCCAATTCCCTTCAACTAATTTGTCCAACCAAACACACAAAGGAATGGAATTCAAATTCCAATTCCCTTGAAATCCTATGGATTCCTGTCAACCAAACAGGCCCTAAGTAGAACGTTTACTCGCCAAAAGGCGAAGTAAACAGACTGTAAATTTACAGACTGTCACCCGGACAACACACAGTAATCTATTTTTTCTTTTTTAAAAAATAACAACAATATCTATCATTTTATTTTAATCTTTTTCTATGTTTATATGAAGGATCACCGAAGAGGTATTCAATGTAGCACCAGATGCTCCATTTCGGTCCCTACCCCTTGTTAAATCTGAAGTTGTTGCAGAAGCAAGGATTCAAGATTATATAAATAATCTTCGGTTTTGTATATCTGCAGGTGCCTTTTTCAAGTATTGGTCCATTCAGTTTACGTATAAGTTTTTTGAACCACATCTATATGTAGTTTAATTGACTCCAACAATTTGAATCATGCACATATAAGATTATAATTTTTTAGGCAAATAAAGTTGTACCTACATTCTGCAACGTTGTTGCTTTTCAAGATGGTTCTTTTTATATCTTTCATTTTTACGTCATTCTTTTCATATACATTCTTATTATTTTTTAAGCATCTTGGTTTATGATCATAAAATTCAATTTTGATTTCATTTTATCTATGCAGTTAATGCGGTAAAATAGTGGATAGCGGTCAAGGTCCGCTATATGATATATAGTTTATAGCGGTGGTATAGCGGTAATTTTTATACCATGCATAATTTATGTATTTATATATATATATATATATATATATATATATATATATATATATAAATATATCTCTGAAAAAATATATATAAATTCACAAGTATGAGGACTAAATATAAACTAATGAAGATGGAGGGGGTTATATGTTAAAATACCCAAACTTAAATAACCCTAAACATCCTCACTTTCATCATACGCCGTTTTCCCACTCTCCATCTCTTCTTCACTGCTGCAAAAGGAACGGTCGCATCCACATTCACACTGTTCCCAGATACACATTCTTTAAACGATGATGATGATGGATGCTCTGTTCCGGTTACAGCGGGGAAGGTAAGGTTCGATCAGCATGTAAGGTTCGATTCAGCAACTTCGATTAGCCACCATTTCTTCTCTATTATTACCTAGCAACTAAGGACCAAGCAGTACACTCTTCGACTTAGGTTTTTAATGAGTTGAAGCTATTACCGCTATATAGGTTTACAAATAGCGGCCAAATAGTGGTATTTAGCGCTGCTAATAGCGGAACCGCTATAGGCCACCGCTATTTGGACCGCTACACACCCTGAGGTCCGCTAACCGCTATAGCACCTCTATAGCACCGCTATTGACTACTTAGTTTCTTATAGATGCTTTTTTTTAAACATAGATAAACAATCTTTAATTATGGTTAAAGGTGCGAGTCAAGTAGCTAAAGATCAGGTCTAAAGCTATCATTCTCTAAAGGAAGGCATGTAGATATTTGAACGCACAAGGTGCCTAGAATATTTTGGAGTGAACTTTAGGATGCCTTCATAGTCACAGTAAAATTGTCATTCTTAGACATCTCTTAAAACTATTGCTGAATATATTTTATCATGTAGCTAATATACTTTGAAGGAGAAGAAAGGACACAAACTTTTGCTTCTGCTAAAATGTCTAAAAGTCCTACATTGTCGAGTTAAACAAAGATTTAAAGAAATTCTAAGCATAAAAGGAAGTAGTAAAAGAAACAAGCGCATTAGTTCATCAACCATCAATGTTCGTTCCATGTTTATAAGAAGAGAGCCCTTAATAATTTTAAGTTTACATTTATGATATTGTAGTTATTAGGTAAAAGACCACATGGAACGGTAAATTTGTTCGACCCATGTTTATATCGAGTTTTTTCCCAAACTAGTGTAGGTGAAAAACTTATTTACCAAAATGGGTTATTTGAAAAATATTTACCAAAATAGGTGTTTTTTAAAAACTTCATTTTTCTCACTCTTAAACTTATTGAATAAAAACTAATTTGATTGTAGAAATTATTCTTTTAAAAAACATAAGAAAAGAGTTTTACAATAAATAACAAAAATATATATTTTTTTTTTGGATCGTGATAGTTTGGAAAAAAAAATTAATGCTTCTTTAATTCTGTTATTAATATTTTTTTTAACTCTTTTAAAATAGAAATATGTTTAGTCTTTGATAAATTTTTTCTACTTATTTTATAAATACTTATTTATAAAGTTTTTTTTTTCAACCCAGTAACTCTACATCTATCCTACCTAATAAAAGACATACCTACGGTGCCACATGGCATTTATCTAGGCTGTTTATGCCACATGGCTTTTTTTAGGCTACACAATCACACGTGGCAATCTGAATAAGAAAAGCACTATTGGACGTGGGATCCGAATTTCATGGGTCGGACCATTTCAATTTCGGGTCTTCTATAAATAACACCATCTCAATTATTCAAATCATTCTCTCCATCCAAACCCTAATCTTCCTCCAGACGCCACCACCGAATCTTCCTTCGTTCATCCATTATCTTTCAAGGTATGTTTTCATGATCTGAATTATTATCCGCTCTATGCCTATACCCGTGTTTAAGTCTGGTGGTTCTACTTGGCGAAGCCGTCACTGTGATGAATTTGACGATCAAATTCAAGCATCTATTAATAGGTAATTTATAAATCTTATTCAGAACTCATACTTACGGTAGCACTGGTGCCAATGATTGATTAATGTTTGATAATTTATCTACTCTTTCCGTTATGGTGTTGACGACAGGGAAAAGGTAAATTTTGGAATGATAAGTTAGGGACTATGGTTGTTTCTACTATGATATTTTCAGTTTCACATATCATTATAGTTTTTGGAGCTTTGGTCTTACTATGTTCCTATTTACTTTTGTTAAGTTTTGTGTATTGATTCTGTATGTAAGTGTGATTTTTGGGGATTGTTGTTAATTATTTTACGCCAGGGTTTGCGATAATGGTTTTGATTTCGAATTTTGTTATGATTTTACGGGCTTCGGATTTTGTGGATATTGTGTTTTTAGCATCGACTGTGACCGTGACCGGCTATTATTGAGATAAATAAGAGGGAAAACAGAGGAATTATAATATTTTAAAGAGGTTTTTGGTTTGGGGTTCGACTCTCAACAGTTTCCCCAATGGATCAAGGAGCAGTTATTAATGATGATCATGTTCTTTGCTCACTTTCTTCATTTTCTTTGAGCTTTGTTAAAGCGAAATCTTTACGCCAAATAGAAAAGATTCAAATCAAATTAAGTTTTACTTTTTCTTAGTTATAATATTGAGTTATAACTATTATAATCTTTAAGAAAAAGGAGAAATTAGCCAAAAACCTAAAAAATATTTTTGGCATAATCACATTAGGAAAAATTCAAATCAAGGTGTAAACTTTAGTATCTATATATATTCTAAAGTTTAGTTATATGTTCTATTTTAAAACCAAAATTTATGGTTGTTTTAAATGCATCATCCTATAAAAATCCTATTAATTGCATTTAATTTATATTAAATAAATAAGAGATAAAATAAAAAAATAAAATAAAATAATTATATATCAATAATCATTAAAATTAATATCATCAATAACACATTATACTAAATAATATATTATAGATAAAGGTAGATTAGTTTAAAGTTAACTTTGATCTTAATTTGTTTTAATAATTGGTTTAAAGATAATTATTCCAAACTTATGATTATTCTATAAAATGATCTTTGACAAGGTAACCATAAATTTAAATTTCGAAGTAACTAATATATTAAAAGTAGCTCAAATATAATTCGTAATAAAAACACAACAATATATTTTCAAAGAAAACATATAATAAAAAAAATAGGTAAAAGGATCCAAATGATATCAAATATTAAGAACTTATCCACGATATTAGTATCAGAATTTAAAAGATTAAGATAAAATTTAAACCGAAAGATCATAAGTATCATAAAAATATCATTAAATTAAAGTTAAAAAGTAAAGAAAATAATTATTATTATAATATTAAAATAATAAAAATATATAAAAAACTATATATATAATTAAAATATTAAAATTACTATTTGTACCGATACCAAACAAGACCGTACCGGTATTTTCGATACCAGTACCGGTTGACACCAAGCTTATCCCACCCCGTGATACTAAAAAATCATTAAATTAAAGTTAAACAGTAAAAAAAGGAATTATTATTATAATATTAAAATAATAAAAGTATTAAAATAACTATATATCTATATATATTCTAAAGTTTAGTTATATGTTCTATTTTAAAACCAAAATTTATGGTTGTTTTAAATGCATCATCCTATAAAAATCCTATTAATTGCATTTAATTTATATTAAATAAATAAGAGATAAAATAAAAAAATAAAATAAAATAATTATATATCAATAATCATTAAAATTAATATCATCAATAACACATTATACTAAATAATATATTATAGATAAAGGTAGATTAGTTTAAAGTTAACTTTGATCTTAATTTGTTTTAATAATTGGTTTAAAGATAATTATTCCAAACTTATGATTATTCTATAAAATGATCTTTGACAAGGTAACCATAAATTTAAATTTCGAAGTAACTAATATATTAAAAGTAGCTCAAATATAATTCGTAATAAAAACACAACAATATATTTTCAAAGAAAACATATAATAAAAAAAATAGGTAAAAGGATCCAAATGATATCAAATATTAAGAACTTATCCACGATATTAGTATCAGAATTTAAAAGATTAAGATAAAATTTAAACCGAAAGATCATAAGTATCATAAAAATATCATTAAATTAAAGTTAAAAAGTAAAGAAAATAATTATTATTATAATATTAAAATAATAAAAATATATAAAAAACTATATATATAATTAAAATATTAAAATTACTATTTGTACCGATACCAAACAAGACCGTACCGGTATTTTCGATACCAGTACCGGTTGACACCAAGCTTATCCCACCCCGTGATACTAAAAAATCATTAAATTAAAGTTAAACAGTAAAAAAAGGAATTATTATTATAATATTAAAATAATAAAAGTATTAAAATAACTATATATATATATATATTCTAATATATTATTAACAAGATTTTGGCTAAATTAATTAGATTATTATAAATAATAATAATAATTTACAAATAAAACAACACAATTTGCAACAAAGCAATGCATGAAACACCATATTAACATATAGTACAGTACATTAATGCTAGAACCTAATCTATACTATATTATAAAGCATTTCATAAGGATACCAACCAAATTTAAGTAATTACAATCTTTTATACTTATGGTACAACAACTTAATGATGTTAGTAAGGGGTGAAATGGTCTTTCTACATTAATATTAAAAAATAAAAAAATAATTATCTATATCTATATCTATCTATCTATACTATATTATAAAGCATTTCATAAGGATGCCAACCAAATTTAAGTAATTACAATCTTTTATACTTATGGTACAACAACTTAATGATGTTAGTAAGGGGTGAAATGGTCTTTCTACATTAATATTAAAAAATAAAAAAATAATTAAATGAGAATATAATCACAATTAATTATAATAATACAATAATAAGTTCGGTTCTTAAATGCAATTAATAAACGAAACCTATTGGGATAAACCGCAAAAGCACTCCAAAGGTCCAATTTCAATCAATATGTAATAAATTTAACCGATTAAGGAATCTCCTATCATTGATATAAATTCACCATTTCACTCAACATCAACTCCTTTGTCTACTATTGTGCGAGTTAGAGTCGAAAAGAAAGAGATAAGAAAGAGATAAGTTGATATGAAATTTATTTATCTTGGTGGAAAGGTGTGTTCTTTTATACCCATTTCAACATTTATTCGAAAAAACTTTGGTTTGTTTCTTAAAATATTCAAATGGGATAACAGTTTTCTTTTACATAATCTATGAGTTTATATTGATGTTTTATTGTGTTTTTGGTGATTTAGTGGTTTTTTTTTTCAAATTATGATTTTATATTACATATAAAGTATACACACAGGTTATTGGATACAAAAAGACAGACACTTCATACTTCATCAAGGTACCCTTGCATGACTATAGTATCTGGAACCATTTACCAATGTATTGTTTAATTGTTCATAAATTTATAGTCTTTTTCCTTTTCAAAGCTTCATGTATATGGAGGTGTAAAAGGGTGGGTACGAGAAAAGTTATTCATTTGGAGATAAGCATTTATTTGGCCTATTGGTATTTCCTTTTTTAATTTCTACTTTACTATTTTTTTTAAACATATGATGCTTTTGTGTGATTTAATTGATACTATATATAGGCAATATAGATGCAGAGGAAATATTTGAGGAGGTATTGTTTGACAGGATTGGGCAGCAAACTTTAAGGGCTCGGATGTTTTCAACCCGCGCAAAAGATTTAAATTGATTGCGTTTATCTATACTATCGTATAAAGCATTTCACAAGGGTTCTAACCAAATTTAAATAATTGCAACATATTATGCTTATAGTACAACAACTCAATGAAGTTAGTAAAGGGAATTAGTCTTTCTACATGAGTATAAATTGATAAATACAATTAAATTGATAACTTTATAAATTAAGTATTGTTAAATACTTGATAAAGAATTAAATCATTTGACTTAGTTGAACATCATCACCTTCCTCATATTTACATTGCTTTTCCATTTCAAGTTCTCCGTAACCGATTACTTGATTGAATTTTATAATTAAGTCATTATTATTTGGTTTAGTAATTGCTAAACATCATACAAATAAGGTTACAACCTTTTTTGCAATTTTATCAGATAGTTGATGAACATCATATGAAATAAAAATAATAATAATAATAATAATAATAATAATAATAATAATAATAATTAAATATAAAAAAACTTAATCAACGTTATTATGAATTTAATTATAACTATAAATGGTTTTAAAACTTAAAAGATGCTAACCAATTAGAAACGAAAATTACTAAAAGGTAATTTCATGGGGTATTATTATCTATAATACCTAATAATTGCAACAATAATGATTAAATAATGAACTTAATTACAGATGGTTTAAAACTCAAAAGAATGCTCTTTGCATCTTACCTCAAGTCTCATGGAATAAGGTTCAAATGATAACCATTGCATAATTAGGAACCACTTTTTAGCCCTTGGATCGTATTTTGATGGTTGAGACCTTTAAGTGCAATATCTATATCTCTAAGATGAAGATAATGTATGGTAATGAAGATTTGGAGCAGCAAGAGGTAAAAACAGCCCGAATTTTTCCTTTTATAAATTCGATTCGATTCGTGAGTGTTAGT
Organism: Helianthus annuus; assembly: GCF_002127325.2. Lineage (NCBI taxonomy): Eukaryota > Viridiplantae > Streptophyta > Magnoliopsida > Asterales > Asteraceae > Helianthus > Helianthus annuus. The sequence goes on along the minus strand of NC_035434.2, from coordinate 27,354,246 downwards.
GTGTGTGTTTATATTGATTAGGGTTTCATCAAATGCAATGTGAGGGTTTCCAATCGGTGTTTATACAAATAATATAGAACCTAATTTTTATGTATGTGTATGTAGTGTGTAGTATGGGGTCTTGCTTACCTCATTCAAGGAATAACAATGAAAGACAGGGGTCATTGATTTCGAAAAACTCCGCCCCTTTGTTCGCCTTCTTCCTGATTTTAAGTTACGGTGAGTCAATTTCCTTTTTTCTGATTCTAATCAATTAAGAACTATACGTGATTAACCAATGAATTGTGGTAGATTTTATGTTTCTATTGCAGTATTTGGATTGAATTGACTGTTGCAATTTAATAATCGTCAGTTATAGTTCGTTTTTTGAATATAGAGAAACACTGACTTATTTAAGGTGCTTGATTTGGGTGAATAGTAGCAATATAAACTGCTATTGTAATTTGGTGTGATATTCAATTCAATATCAGCAACCTAATCAAATTGTTCCCTAAACATAAAGTAAATGTGTTCACCAGCAAGGTAATAATATGTACTAATTTTCAATTATAAGAGACTTCTAATAAGGAAATATAGCTATTAGGTTATGTCAAGGTAAGCATAGTTTATAAAGAATATGTTGCAGAATAAAGTTAATACAACATTTTAGTAATAAATAACAAACTGCTTTCTTATCTATAAAAGGGAACAAAACCTGCAATTTGACTTTTAGATGTCAAAACTGAATTTATATGTATATGTGTATGTAGTATAATATATATATTTAACATCTATTTTACACCATCTAGAACAATGAAAAAGAAAAAATAAAAATAAAAAAATTTGAAAACTGTGACGTCTTTTGAAGAGGGTTGAGAAACCACACGTCCATAGAATTGAAGTTTTGTGAGACCACATGTGGTGGGGCGCAAACCTCTCTCAAAGCGTCTTAAAAACGCGGGGGAACATTGTACCCTCGGGCGTTTTGGGCCTTTTTTTGACTGGTAGTGCTACCACAAAGCGCCGAACGAGGAGTGGACTTTGGTCAAAATAACCATGGTCAAACGACTAACTTAAATAAACCGGTTTTTGTTTTAAAAATCTATACTATATTCGCACTTTCGTACCGTGTCACGCACTATCTATATCAGTCGTCGTTCCAGGAAAAAACAATAACTATTATGCATGTCGTGCATCGCACGGGTGTTCCCCCTAGTGTTATGAATTTGTTAATACATTGATGTAAACATATACCTTTTAATTAAGTGATAATTTTTTGTTGCAGCATGAGATCTACACTTATCAAGCTCCATTCACTAAAGTGTGTAGGTATGCCCTCTTTATTAATCACTGGAACATATGCATATATTGAATTTATATTGGTGTAGTGAATGTGCAGCGAGGTACAACGCTTATATAATCTTAATAAAACATAGATTTTCTTTCTTATTTGCATAAAAATTTCTTATGAGTTTATTTATTATTTATGTAGGGTGTTCTACCCGTTGCTCATAAGTTAGTGAAAGGCGTACTTTTAAAATCTGCAGAGAAGCTAAAGCCGTACATGATGCCAGCTTTGACATCTCTTGGTGAATCATTAGATATGTACCATAAAGTTGTGGCTGCAGTATGTGACGGCACAACTGCTAATATCGAAAATAAGGATGATGATGAAGAACCGGTATGATTTCTATATCGTTTAACAAAGCGGTGGTCTTCTTATAGTATTTATGTGGTCTCTTTTTATTTCAGGCTAATGAGTGCAAATTGGAAAAGGGGTCCGTAGATGAGGTTCAGCAGGCATGCTATCTAGCTATTTTTTGTATTTTTATTTTCTTTTTGTTTACTTCCATTTTATGAATTCTTATATATTATTACAATTTTGTTATAGGCTGATGAGAGCAAGCTTACAACAGCAACATCAGATCATGTGGACCAAGTATGTTATTTGGTATTTTAAATAATTTTTATAACATTTATTAATAAGTTCTAAAATAATTGTGAATTAGGTTGTGACAACTCGAAATCTAGAACCTTTCGTTGTGTCGTGATGTGACTTGCTTGTACGTTTTGTGACTAGTTAACCAATCAAACTTAATAATAAACGTGAACTTTTATGTGCTTCGTATGTGTGCATTTGTATATATATGTGTACGTGTTTTATGTGAACCAAGAACTCAACCCGAGAACAAAGTACCCGACCGAGAATAAGGAACCCGACTCGAGACCATGAGGCCTCGAGTGTCTAGTAATCGGTTTTGGGCCTTGGGCCGAGAACCTTTGGCCGGTTGGGCCTTTGGGCCGTAAATCCCACTCGAAACCCATGAAGGGTGCACACACTTGGAACTTGACTATAAAATACCACCCTTAGTTATTTGTTACCACTTTGTTGAACATTACAACACACACACTCTTCTACTTCTCTCTCACCTAAACTCAAGAACACAAACACTTCATCACTTTCGGATCTTGGAAGTTTGGATCGGCTCACACTAGAATCGGCTAGAAGCTTCACACACACCTCACCAACCGGTTAGTATTTTTATGGTTAATTTTGTTGTGCCTTGTGATGTATGATAAAATGCATGAGATGATGTTTATTGTTAGTAATTCTTGATGATCCTTGTTGAATGCTTAGTGATAGTATGTTCATGTTATGCTTGTGCTTAAATAGATGCATGAATGAGATGATGTCTTATGTGTGTTAAAAAGTTTAGTGTTGGAATGTGTTCATGTGTTAAATAGAGTTTAAACTACTAGATCTTGATGATACATGAAATCGGGTTGCACTTGGCATGAAATCGGACATATATGAAAACCGAGTTGTGTGTTATGTTTAGTGTTTTGATGATTGTTCATTGTTTTGGTTGAATAAGGGTTAAAAATGCTATGAATTTGGTGAATATAAGTTTGAATATTTGAAGAACACTTTGAATGATAGTTGAAGATTGAAAACTCTTGTGATTTTGATCCACATTTGACTAATAGCCTGATTAGGAAAAATGTTAGTGGAATTCTATTGGTTATTTCCGGATTTGGGCCTGATTATATTGTACCATTAATCTGACTATATCTGCATCAGCACCTGATCGTGAAAACGACTGCTACCGACTCGCAATCACCCGGTTGCGACTCGCAACCACAGCGTGATGACCCGAGACCACGCGGTTGCGACTCGCAACCATAGCAGGACAAGCCGAAACCATAGGTTACGAGTCCCGTTGCGACTCGAGACCTTAGCATGATGAACCGAGACCACGGTTGCGACACCGGTTGCGACTCGCAACCACCTGAGATCAACACACACAGCCTGACTCGAGACCCTGCTTGCGAGTCCGGTTGCGACTCGAGAACACTTTGGGCCTAAGTTAGTGGGCCGAATTTATGGACTTCGGTGCTACTGTTGATATGTTGTTTGGGCCTGTTATCACAAGCCCAACCGTTTGGGCCTCACACTTAGACTGTGGATTGTATTTGACTGTAACCGTGAACTGTTACTGTTAAACATGTTTGCCATACGTGTTAAACATACGTGCATTGCTGGCTTGAATCTGATTATACGTGATATCCGTGTTAGGACGTTATTGACTACTTGCGACTTGATTGATCTTTCTGTGATTAACTGCCGAGCAAACCAAGGTGAGTTCACACCCTCTACAAAGCATGGGATTCCCTGGGTTGGGAACGGGGTTAAGGAACGTGGGTTCCTCGTCCTCCTTGGGTAGGACGTCTGTGGTTCAGGAATGTGATTCCTCGTCCGGATGGACGGATAAACGTACTAGACTAAAACTCTATCACGAAGTCCCTCCTTTTTGTATCGACTAATCGCCGGGCCAATGGCGAGCGGGTCATTAGTTAGATAGCGCTATTTAGGTCTGACAAGCCTCACACCGTGCCGCAGAGGACGGGCGTGAACTAATGGATCTGGGGCACGTCAATGATGATAGACATTGATGTTTTTCAGGGCACATAAACATGACTACAGTCAGCAGTCGATATGGTAACGAGTCTAGTGTACGCATGGGGTAGCCCCCACGGCCGAAATGCCTGAATAACTAACATGGGGTAGCCCCCACGGCCGAAATGCCTGAATAACTAACATGGGGTAGCCCCCACGGCTGGAATGCCGGAGTAACTGGGAATGAACAAGTCACGTTTTTAAACTATGGGGTAACCCCCACGGCAGGATTGCCAGTTAAAGGAAACTGTTTTCGGAATAACTAAAACAAACGCCCACCCGTGAACTCACTCAACTAGTTGTTGACTCGTTACTACATGCTTTGCAGGACCATAGGTACTCAGTGGGAGCTTGCATGGAGGAGGATCGTTGTGGGACAGGGATTGCTACAAGACTATGTTAAGCTTGAAACTTTTGGAACTTATGTTATAACTTTAAACTTATGCTTCCGCTTGCAACTTAAACTTATTTGTTTTGGAACACCAATCGTATTGGTTAAACTTTTATAATTACTTATACGCTTGTTCAGTATGATTGGTGGCTGGATCCTGGTCAGTCACGCCTCCAAGCGGTAGTACTCCGCAGGTGGGATTTTTGGGGGTGTGACAGATTGGTATCAGAGCCATTGGTTATAGTGAACTTGGTTTTAATAAAGGAGAAACGTTTTTGTTAAAACCAGACTATAACCGGTTTAGTGCTCAACGGTCCACAACGACACTTCGCTCCTCATGCAAGGCTCGACATTCTAGGTAATATGATATGTGTATATTGCCTACTTGTTAGTTACATAGTACATTGCTCATGGTATGCTTGATTAGTATAACTACTGTTGTTTGAACATGTGCGTGCTCACTCTGTCCTACTATCGTACTTTCGCGAACCTCTCTCACACGTATTACTCTTATTATGAAGAACCATGTCTGGACGCGTTAACATGACACAAGCCCAGTTGACGGCTTTGATCAACGAGCGAGTTGCCGCAGCGCTTGCAGCTGCACACGCGGGAGGTATATCCTGCAGTCCGAAATTGTTCTAGGATCATTTGGATCCTACTCTCGTGAACCAACCTTTGTGTTAAACTCTGTCTTTTCTTTCACCTACCTTAGGTCAGTATGCTCAGGCACCGGTGTGCACTTTTAAGACCTTTATGGACTGTCGACCCACGACTTTTAGCGGCACTGAAGGAGCAGTAGGTCTCCTACACTGGTTTGAGAAACTGGAATCTGTGTTCGAAATGTGTGAATGCCCTGAAGCGCGCAGGGTGAAGTATGCTACTGGTACTCTCGAGGGTTTGGCCCTCACGTGGTGGAATGCCCAAGTGCAAATGTTAGGGTTGGTTGCTGCCAACGCCACCCCATGGGAAACTTTCAAGGAAATGATCAGGGAGGAATACTGCAGTCGTGACGACATTCACAAGCTGGAAGATGAGTTTTACAATCTCAAGATGTCGGGGTCAGAGATTGAGGCATACACTAAGAGATCGCATGAGCTTGCCTTGTTGTGTCCTACTATGGTGGACCCTCCATATAAGCGAATTGAACTCTATCTCAAGGGCTTGGTGCCAGAGATCCAAAGTCATGTGACTTCAGCGAACTTGACTACTATCCAACAGGTCGTACAGTTGGCTCACCGTCTCACTGATCAGGCGGTGGAGCAGAACAAGTTACCGAAGCGAATAGGTGCTGCAACTACTTCTGGTACTTCTAGTGGGGATAAACGGAAATGGGATGGAACTTCAAGCAGGGGTTCAACTTCTGTGCAATCTCAGTCTCAGCAGAGAAAGACGGACGATCACAAGAGCCCCAGTCAGCAGTCGTCTGGTGGTCAAAGTCATGGTGGGTACAAAGGAAATCACCCCAAGTGCAATCGTTGCAACCTACATCACAGTGGGCCATGCACCAGGGGCAACTGTCATCGATGCAACAAGCCTGGCCATGTTGCAAAGGATTGCAGAAGCGCATACCCCGTCAATCAGAATCGTCAGCAACCTCAGCAGAACCAGCGACAGCAGCAGGGTAACAACAAAGGGTGCTTTCAGTGTGGAGCTGAAGGCCATTTCAAGAAGGATTGTCCCCAACTGAACAACAACAACAACAACAATCAGGGGAATGGTAACAATGGGAACAACAACAATGGTGCTAGGGGGCGTGTGTTCGTGATTGGTCAAGGTGAAGCAAGGAATGATCCCAACGTGGTGACGGGTAAGTTCCTTCTCGACGACTTTTATGTTACAGTCTTATTTGATTCGGGTGCCGATACTAGCTATGTGTCACTAGAAGTTAGTAAGATGCTTAAGCGTATACCTACACCCCTGAGCGACAAGCACACCGTAGAGCTAGCTAATGGTAAGAGCTTGGAAGCCTCACACGTAGTCAAGGGTTGCCAGCTTATTCTCGCTAACCAGACCTTCTCTATTGATCTTATTCCTATTGTCTTGGGTAGTTTCGACGTTGTCATTGGGATGGATTGGTTATCCCTACACCGAGCAGAGATTCTTTGCAACGAGAAGATCGTTCGTATTCCTGGATTAGGTAGTGAACCTCTCATGATTCGTGGCGATAAGAGAAGTGCTGTTGAGAACATCATCTCTCTTCTTAAGGCCCAGAAATGCTTACGAAAGGGTCACACTGCGATTTTGGCTCTAGTTACTGATACCACAGAAAAGGAGAAGAAGCTAGAAGATTTTCCCGTTGTACGCGACTATCCTGAGGTATTCCCTGAGGAATTACCTGGTCTTCCGCCCCATCGCCAAGTCGAGTTTCAGATTGATCTAGCTCCTGGAGCTGCGCCTGTAGCCCGTGCACCTTATCGTTTAGCACCATCAGAGTTGGAAGAACTCTCCACGCAACTACAAGAACTCCTGGATAAGGGTTTTATTCGTCCTAGCTCATCGCCTTGGGGAGCTCCAGTACTTTTTGTGAAGAAGAAGGATGGTACCTTTAGAATGTGTATCGACTATCGCGAACTCAACAAGGTGACTGTAAAGAATCGTTATCCTCTACCGCGTATTGACGACTTGTTCGACCAGTTGCAGGGGTCGAGCTACTATTCAAAGATTGATCTGAGATCGGGATATCACCAGTTGAGAGTCCGAGAAGAGGATGTCTCTAAGACAGCCTTTAGAACTCGTTATGGACACTATGAGTTTCTGGTCATGCCGTTTGGGCTGACGAACGCACCGGCAGTTTTTATGGATTTGATGAATCGAGTGTGCAAGCCGTACCTGGATAAGTTTGTTATAGTCTTTATCGACGACATCCTGATCTATTCTAAGAGCAAAGAAGAGCACGAACAGCATCTACGACTTATCCTGGAACTCCTTCGGAAGGAACAACTTTACGCGAAATTCTCGAAATGCGACTTCTGGCTTCGTGAAGTCCATTTCCTAGGGCATGTGGTGAACAAGGATGGGATTCACGTTGATCCATCCAAAGTGGAATCTATTAAGAACTGGCCTGCGCCTCGCACACCAAAGGAAATTCGCCAATTCTTGGGATTGGCAGGTTACTACAGGAGATTCATCAAGGATTTTTCTAAGATCGCGCAGCCTCTCACCCTACTAACACAGAAAGGCGTTGTTTATCATTGGGGAAATGCACAAGAGTTAGCTTTTCAGCATCTAAAGGATAGACTTTGTAGTGCACCTATCCTTTCACTGCCAGAGGGCACAGAAGATTTTGTGGTTTACTGTGATGCATCAATTCAAGGTCTTGGTTGTGTATTGATGCAACGAGATAAAGTCATAGCTTACGCCTCACGACAACTCAAAGTTCACGAGAAGAACTACACGACACATGATTTAGAGCTGGGAGCTGTTGTTTTCGCACTTAAGTTATGGCGGCATTACCTGTACGGAACCAAGTGCGCCATCTACACCGACCACAGAAGTCTAGAGCACATATTTAAGCAGAAGGAACTGAATATGCGGCAGCGACGATGGGTCGAGCTGCTGAATGATTATGAGTGCTCTATCAGGTATCACCCGGGCAAGGCCAATGTAGTGGCGGACGCCCTCAGTCGGAAGGACACTGCGCCTAAGCGCGTAAGAACTTTGCAACTCACGATCCATTCTAGTCTACCTTCGCAAATACGAGCTGCTCAGATAGAAGCACTGAAACCAGAGAACATTAGAGCCGAAGCCCTACGCGGGTCAAGGCAACGCTTAGAACAGAAGGAAGACGGTGCTTATTATGTAACAGGACGCATTTGGGTCCCGCACTATGGCGACTTACGAGAACTTGTGATGGATGAAGCGCACAAATCTCGCTACTCGGTACACCCTGGTTCGGACAAGATGTACCACGATATTAAGACTACGTACTGGTGGCCTAGCATGAAGGCCCACATAGCAACTTACGTCAGCAAGTGTTTGACTTGTGCGCGAGTCAAGACGGAATATCAGAAACCCTCAGGCCTACTTCAGCAACCAGAGATACCACAATGGAAATGGGAGCAAATTTCCATGGATTTCGTTACTGTCCTACCTAGATCACAGCGCGGAAACGATACTATCTGGGTGATCGTGGATCGACTCACGAAATCCGCACACTTCTTGGCAATCAAAGAAACAGATAAGTTCTCCACTCTGGCGGAGATATACCTCAAGGAAGTTGTTTCGAGGCACGGGGTGCCCACCTCTATCATCTCTGATCGAGATGCACGTTTTACTTCGGAACTGTGGCAGGCAATGCACAAGTCTTTTGGCTCACGTCTTGATATGAGCACAGCGTATCACCCACAGACGGACGGGCAGTCCGAGCGTACTATTCAGACCCTAGAAGACATGCTTCGCGCTTGTGTAATCGACTTTGGCAACAGCTGGGAAAGGCATCTGCCACTCGTGGAATTCTCGTATAATAACAGCTACCACACCAGCATTAAAGCTGCTCCGTTTGAGGCATTGTACGGACGTAAATGCCGGTCACCCCTCTGTTGGGCAGAGGTGGGGGATAGTCAAATCACTGGTCCAGAACATGTGGTAGACACTACTGAGCGGATTGCTCAAATACGACAACGCATGGCGGCCGCTCGTGACCGTCAGAAAGCCTACGCCGATAAGGGCAGGAAACCACTTGAGCTCCAGGTTGGGGAGCGAGTATTACTCAAAGTTTCACCCTGGAAGGGCGTGGTTCGTTTTGGTAAACGCGGCAAACTCAACCCACGATACGTTGGACCTTTCGAAATCCTTGAGAAAATAGGCAAAGTGGCCTACAGACTGAAGTTACCAGCAGAACTCGGTGCAGTTCACAACGTTTTCCATGTGTCAAATCTGAAGAAGTGTCTGTCAGATGAGACGCACGTAGTTCCTCTGAAGGAACTCACGATCGACGAACAGTTGAAATTCGTCGAAGAACCTGTCGAGATCACGGACCGGGATGTTAAGGTCCTCAAGAGCACTAGAATACCTCGTGTTCGAGTTCGTTGGAACTCACGTCGCGGCCCAGAGTTTACCTGGGAGCGCGAAGATCGGATGAAACAAAAGTATCCCCAACTGTTTGAGAACAGTACAAACGCTACTGAGGCTGAAGCTACGGAATTTCGGGACGAAATTCCAGATCAACGGGGGGTGGATGTGACACCCCAGGATAACCGGGAAAACCATGCAACGTGACTAGCTTCCTCAGTGAGTGCCATCAAATTTCGGGACGAAATTTCTTTCAACTTGGGGATGATGTGACAACTCGAAATCTAGAACCTTTCGTTGTGTCGTGATGTGACTTGCTTGTACGTTTTGTGACTAGTTAACCAATCAAACTTAATAATAAACGTGAACTTTTATGTGCTTCGTATGTGTGCATTTGTATATATATGTGTACGTGTTTTATGTGAACCAAGAACTCAACCCGAGAACAAAGTACCCGACCGAGAATAAGGAACCCGACTCGAGACCATGAGGCCTCGAGTGTCTAGTAATCGGTTTTGGGCCTTGGGCCGAGAACCTTTGGCCGGTTGGGCCTTTGGGCCGTAAATCCCACTCGAAACCCATGAAGGGTGCACACACTTGGAACTTGACTATAAAATACCACCCTTAGTTATTTGTTACCACTTTGTTGAACATTACAACACACACACTCTTCTACTTCTCTCTCACCTAAACTCAAGAACACAAACACTTCATCACTTTCGGATCTTGGAAGTTTGGATCGGCTCACACTAGAATCGGCTAGAAGCTTCACACACACCTCACCAACCGGTTAGTATTTTTATGGTTAATTTTGTTGTGCCTTGTGATGTATGATAAAATGCATGAGATGATGTTTATTGTTAGTAATTCTTGATGATCCTTGTTGAATGCTTAGTGATAGTATGTTCATGTTATGCTTGTGCTTAAATAGATGCATGAATGAGATGATGTCTTATGTGTGTTAAAAAGTTTAGTGTTGGAATGTGTTCATGTGTTAAATAGAGTTTAAACTACTAGATCTTGATGATACATGAAATCGGGTTGCACTTGGCATGAAATCGGACATATATGAAAACCGAGTTGTGTGTTATGTTTAGTGTTTTGATGATTGTTCATTGTTTTGGTTGAATAAGGGTTAAAAATGCTATGAATTTGGTGAATATAAGTTTGAATATTTGAAGAACACTTTGAATGATAGTTGAAGATTGAAAACTCTTGTGATTTTGATCCACATTTGACTAATAGCCTGATTAGGAAAAATGTTAGTGGAATTCTATTGGTTATTTCCGGATTTGGGCCTGATTATATTGTACCATTAATCTGACTATATCTGCATCAGCACCTGATCGTGAAAACGACTGCTACCGACTCGCAATCACCCGGTTGCGACTCGCAACCACAGCGTGATGACCCGAGACCACGTGGTTGCGACTCGCAACCATAGCAGGACAAGCCGAAACCATAGGTTACGTGTCCCGTTGCGACTCGAGACCTTAGCATGATGAACCGAGACCACGGTTGCGACACCGGTTGCGACTCGCAACCACCTGAGATCAACACACACAGCCTGACTCGAGACCCTGCTTGCGAGTCCGGTTGCGACTCGAGAACACTTTGGGCCTAAGTTAGTGGGCCGAATTTATGGACTTCGGTGCTACTGTTGATATGTTGTTTGGGCCTGTTATCACAAGCCCAACCGTTTGGGCCTCACACTTAGACTGTGGATTGTATTTGACTGTAACCGTGAACTGTTACTGTTAAACATGTTTGCCATACGTGTTAAACATACGTGCATTGCTGGCTTGAATCTGATTATACGTGATATCCGTGTTAGGACGTTATTGACTACTTGCGACTTGATTGATCTTTCTGTGATTAACTGCCGAGCAAACCAAGGTGAGTTCACACCCTCTACAAAGCATGGGATTCCCTGGGTTGGGAACGGGGTTAAGGAACGTGGGTTCCTCGTCCTCCTTGGGTAGGACGTCTGTGGTTCAGGAATGTGATTCCTCGTCCGGATGGACGGATAAACGTACTAGACTAAAACTCTATCACGAAGTCCCTCCTTTTTGTATCGACTAATCGCCGGGCCAATGGCGAGCGGGTCATTAGTTAGATAGCGCTATTTAGGTCTGACAAGCCTCACACCGTGCCGCAGAGGACGGGCGTGAACTAATGGATCTGGGGCACGTCAATGATGATAGACATTGATGTTTTTCAGGGCACATAAACATGACTACAGTCAGCAGTCGATATGGTAACGAGTCTAGTGTACGCATGGGGTAGCCCCCACGGCCGAAATGCCTGAATAACTAACATGGGGTAGCCCCCACGGCCGAAATGCCTGAATAACTAACATGGGGTAGCCCCCACGGCTGGAATGCCGGAGTAACTGGGAATGAACAAGTCACGTTTTTAAACTATGGGGTAACCCCCACGGCAGGATTGCCAGTTAAAGGAAACTGTTTTCGGAATAACTAAAACAAACGCCCACCCGTGAACTCACTCAACTAGTTGTTGACTCGTTACTACATGCTTTGCAGGACCATAGGTACTCAGTGGGAGCTTGCATGGAGGAGGATCGTTGTGGGACAGGGATTGCTACAAGACTATGTTAAGCTTGAAACTTTTGGAACTTATGTTATAACTTTAAACTTATGCTTCCGCTTGCAACTTAAACTTATTTGTTTTGGAACACCAATCGTATTGGTTAAACTTTTATAATTACTTATACGCTTGTTCAGTATGATTGGTGGCTGGATCCTGGTCAGTCACGCCTCCAAGCGGTAGTACTCCGCAGGTGGGATTTTTGGGGGTGTGACATAGGTGGTAAAATCCGATACGTGTCCTAAAGAAGAGGTAGACCCTACAGTGGAGAACAAATCTCCAAAATCAGTTATGAGTAACGGAGTAAATGAGACGGTTAAGGAAGAAGCATCAGTTGACCAAGAGTCAAAGAAACTAGAGGAAGAAAAAACTCAAGAATCGCTTAATAAATAAGACACTGACGATTATGATGCTGACAATTATGTTTTTTACAGTTATTTAAATATTATATTATATTTTAGGACTACTGTAATATTGTTTAATTTTTGTTCGTTTTTACCTGTAAGTAATCTCTTAGAACGTTTGGTCTATTTGGTGTGCAGTGTGTGGGTTGCAAGACGACTTCATGGCTATGCTTTTGTTGATTGTAATGACAAGCGAGATGCTCAGGATGCCATCCACGAACTTGATGGTACTGTTATAATTACTGTTAGTATTCATATTTTACTTAATTTTAAGTTCTCGTCTATTAACCTGGGTTAGATTTATTAGTTTAGGAGTTCTCATATATTAATGACTAAACCAAATAAGAATGGGGGAGAGTAGAAATTTCCAATAACTTTAGAGGATCATGTGGTGGTGGCGGCGGCAGTGGAGGGCATGGTGGAGGTCGTGGTCGCTCTAGAGTTACTGAAAGTTTAAACCGAGGTCATCAAGTGATTGTTTCTGCATATACATTGGTTGACACACCATATGGATGTATATATATTGTTACTAACACATAATATTGGCAGATGTATGGAAAAATGATTTCGATGATGTACCTGGGAGAAATTCTTCGTAGAGTTATGTAGGGTGCCTGAAGAGGCTGGCCTTTTTCTTGACACGCTGCCCCCGAAACTAAAAACTCTGTTTGTGTTGAGGTATTTATATTACCATACTATTCATTTACGTATCTATTGAAGAATCCACATTGTCTTTATACATTTATAAATAGTCAAGAAAAAAATGAAATAACAAAATGTCAAGGAAGTATAAGGGACAAAATTGGCAGGTTGTTCGGTTAACAGATCATAACATGTAAAGTTATGGTTCGGGTTGAGACACTTTGTGCCAACTTCCTAACGATCTATAGGTAGGTTTATGCATATTTAACCAAACTTTTATATTTATGTCTATGCAGGTCATCATATGTTCGAGTCTCGCTTACTACATCAAGGTAATCGTACCCATTGAGTATGATAGTTATATAATGAGCTTTGTTATTCTAGCGAGCAAACATATCTAGAAAGGTAAAAATATTTTTTTAAGTAAATATGAAATTTGATTTCAATTCCCTTTTTTTACGTTTGTAGTACGATGCTTCGTTTTATTTTAATATTTAAATTCAGATTGCCATAATAAGTTCATGCGTACCGTTCGTTTACAATAAGTAACATAAAACTTTTTTTACCAAAAGTACAAATATATCATTTTTCAACCCCGCGAAATTCGCGAGTATTAGCACTAGTGTGGTAATAAAATACCTTTTTTGAGATTTAACTATATATAATGTGATAAAAAAATATAAGTATGTGTAGTGAATTTGAAAAAATAATGGCACTTAAAACTAATTTCTTTTAAAAATTAATTTTATTTAAAAAGAGAAATCTTATATTTTCATCTACACTTTTTTATGTGGTAACCTGAATTAACAATATAACAAAAAGTACGTCCTTGGGGCTTAGAAAATTTAATAGTAAGTCTAATTTTATAAAATACTCATCCAATGGAAAATCCAATGAAGAATACAACCCACAGGTAAAGGTATGTAAAATCATTTAAAAAAAATAAGATTTCTCTATTTTAAAAGAGTTAAAACAAAATATTAATAACATAATTAAAGACTCATTTTAAAATCGCTTGAAGACTTTTGAGGTATCTTAAGGGCTCTCCTAGGAAAGATTTATTATTTAAAAAGGGGGACTCCTTAGAGCTTAAAGCGTTTGTTGATTCTGCCTAGGGCAAATGCGTAAACACTAGGAAATCTATCACAGGTTTCTGTGTCTTCATAGGTAACTCTCTTATTTCATGAAAAAGCAAAAAACAGTCTACCATTTCTAGATATTCTGCTGAGGCAGAATATCGTGCTATGTGTGCTGCGACAAGTGAAATCGTTTGGCTCCTTAACATTTTAAACGAACTTAAAATTAACGCCAAACTTCCTGTCTCTCTTTTCTGTGATAATACAGCTGCTATTTCAATAGCTGCTAATCTTGTTTTTCACGATGGTACAAAGCATTTTGAAATTGATCTCTTCTTTTTAAGAGAAAATTTTTCAAAAGGTGTTATTAAAACTGTTGGTGTCGCGTCTGAAGATCAAACGGCAGTTGTGTTTACAAAAGGGCTGCTCGTTCAAGCTAATGACAAGGTTTGTGATAAACTTGGCTGTTTTGCATATTGAATTGAGGGGGGTGTTAAAATATACATAATATTCCATCTATCCAATTCAATATTTTCCTTTATTGTGCCTTTCAATTTAATCCTTTTCTTTTTTGCATGTTACCGTTGCGTTTTATGGGCTTTTGTGAGTTTGGTGGGCTGCTATCTTTGCGCCGTGGTTGTTTAAGACTGAAGCCCTTGCTCGTTATAAGGAGGCGCTGGTTTGGGTTCAAGGATCATCGATCAACAGCCTTTTTTCTTTGCAAGCTGATCTCTCTCAACAGAACCTTCTCTACGGTTCTTTTCAAGTCGTATGTTTAGGTGTTTCGAGATCTCGTTTTGATCTCTGGTTCTATAACAGATCAATCATTGATCTGCGTTGTCTGTTTAAGCCGGCATTCTTACCGGTTTCGTTTGTTGATCAGTTCTGTTTAAACATAATGGAAAACATGAATCACATACCTGTTACAGCAGACAGGCCAGCAGAGAATCCAGTCAGAGATGCAACCATTGAGTTTGACATACTTGTCAGGATGATCTGGTTCCTCCTTAGGGTGTAAGGTTATGATGGTGATGAACCGAAACTAGGGAGGTTTCGGTTAGGGAGAGAGAGAGAGACGAATTCTAATGTTATGAGGGTTGTGTAATTGTCTAACTTGTGTAACCCTTTAACTCTCTAATAATCTTCTTATATATATACACCCAAGAGGAAACCTAATTAGTTAATAAAGGTAATATGGTCCATCAACAGTTACCAATTAATTATTAATAGGTTATTAATATATTTTGATCTATATAATATAAATGATTATAATGGCTACAAGATTAAATATTATAACAATAATATATTTAATCTCACATTCTCCCACTTAGCCGAGTAATCATTTATCATGAGTATTAGATGAGCCTGGCCAGGAGTTAACACTCATTTTAGCCTTAAACCAAGAACTATAGCAGAGAAATACAGCCGTTGAATCATCATTCGACTTAGGACCCCCATTAGTCTTACTATAGCCTTAATTTAAAACCTAATAGTTACGATCAAAATATGCATAAGCCCTTTAGTGTCTGATTTGTATTTATATTTGTCTATATGTCATTACACCGGCAGAACATATGTTAGAGACATACAAAATCAAACTGAGGAAATTTCATTAATTAAAACATAAGCTAGTACAATATGCCATCAAATAAGGTCTTTAGTAAGTCCCATATTCGATACATGTTCTTCGAAAACTTTAGGTGGGAGACCTTTAGTCATCGGATCCGCAAGCATATCTTTAGTACTAATATACTCAATACAAAGATTATTTTCCTCAACTCGTTCACGTACGAACAAATATTTTATATCGAGATATAAACCTGCTTCAGTCGAACTGTTACTGTTCGAGAAACTAACGGCAGCTGAGTTATTACAGTAAAGCTTCAATGGTCTAGAAATGGAATTAACGATTTTGAGTCCAGTGATCAGATTTCTAAGCAACATTCCATGACAGGTTGCGTTGTAAACAGCAATATATTCTGCCATCATTGTGGAAGTTGTAGTTAACTGTTGTTTATGACTCTTCCATGAGATAGATCCGCCTGCTAACATGAAGATGTAGCCCGAAGTGGATTTCTTGTCATCTTTGCATTTGGCAAAGTTAGAATCAGAGTAACCTACCACTTCTAAGGGATCACTTCTTCTATAAGTCAGTTTATAGTCTTTCGTCCCTTGCAGATATCTAAGGACCTTCTTAGCTGCATTCCAGTGATCTAGGCCAGGATTAGTCTGATAACGGCCTAGCATTCTAGCAATATAAGCGATATCTGGGCGAGTATAGACTTGAGCATACATCAGGCTCCCGTCTGTTGTCGGACACTGGAATGAACCGAAAATATCTTCCTTAACTACTGGAGCGACGGAGGGTTTGCACTGTTGCATGTTGTAACGTGTAAGGACACGATCTATGTAAGTCTTTGAGACAATCCTAAGATCCCTTTGTGTCTATCTCGGTGAATTTCGATACCAATGACATAAGAAGCATCTCCGAGATCCTTCATGTCGAAGTTATGCGAGAGTAACCGCTTCGACTCATGCAACATGTCTAAACTATTACTTGCCAACAGAATATCATCTACGTAAAGGACAAATGTCACACCCCGACCACGTAAAACAACAAAACGTGGCCGAAACGTCGGGGAGTGTTGTAACATAATCATTGTTTCATAACACATGGAAATTGAAATGTTGTTTTATTGATTTAAAAGAAATTACAATGTCTTAATCAACAAATAAGCATAACATAATTAACTAGTCTTGCGTCTTTTAATGTCACTAAGGCCCAAGTCCGCCTATGTGTATCTTGATCAATCCTATGCATCATCTCCTGAAACACATGTGAAAATAGGTACGTCAACATAAAAATGTCGGCGAGTACATAGGTTTTATTGATTTAGGATTCATGACTTATAAGTTTAGAAAAAGTTGTTTAACAAAAGTCAGTCATGATCCTTGTAAAATGTTTTGTTTTATAAATCGTTTGAAAAGCGATGATAAATATGTATAGTAAAAAAAATGATGTAAGGTTAAATGAATAACCAAGTAAAATGAATTTGTATAAAACAAACTGTTTTGTAAAAAATGTCTTGTGAAAATATATTATTTGTATAAAATGTATAAGTCCAAATTGAATGATTTAAATAACGCTACGACATGTAATATAATACAAGCACTTATATATAGGAAGTACCAGCGACGTATCCACCATGCTTGTATCACATTACACACGTCTCGTTACTTAAATCACTTACCCAAACAAACCACCAATGTAAATTGCCCATGTCTAAACCAACTGTCAAATGTCTTTGTGAAAACCATGTCAAAATGTTTATGTCAAAATGTAGTCCATGAAATGTGTATATCGATATCAAAATGTCTATGTCATATGTCAATCAAGTAATGTGTAAACAAACTGTCATGTATGGCAAGTGAAATATGTATCGACTAAACCATAGGTAAAAATGCACACACAATGTACTAAGTATGCGACAACTGGACATACATAGCATGTGATGTAAAATGTACTAAGTATGATGAACATACATAGCATGAAAAGGTAATGTAAAACAATGTACTAAGTATGCGCACAATGGACATACATAGCAAAAACATAATGAAATCATGTACTAATAGTGTACTAATGAACATAGCAAGTATATGATATGAAAACATGGAAAACACGAAAGTAACAAGTAGGTACATGTGTTTCACCCCAAAATGTTTTAAAAACAGTAAAAGAGGGGACTATGTACTCACTTGAGGGTGCTTAGAAGTCTTGACTAACAACCAAGCAAAGCTAGAGGGATCACGGAAATCAAACGGCGCCTAATATAGATAACTACATAAATAACCGGACCTAATCGGGAGATTGGATAGTATAAGGTTTCGTAAACCAAATGAGTATTGAAACTCATATGATATGGTTTAACAAGGCCCACATACTAAAATGAAACCTAACCTAAGTGCTTACGACCCATTACGACCCGTTTAGGTAGCTTATGCTACTTTAACGCGTCGTTCGCGTAAAACGCGTTCGGACCGCCTAACTAGTCCTATGACGAGTAGAATATGCCTTAATATGTTTAATATTGTTGCTAAATCAGCTTAGATGTCAAAAGTTAAGTTACATATGCTTAAAATAAATTTATGCGTAAAAAGGGTATTTTGGTAATTTTCCTAAGGCATATAGACTACCTATCATACAACTACTTAAACGACGTGACCATAAGGTATAACCTTGGAAGGTTATTCCCTATACAACTATGGTCACCTAAAGTATTTGGTCGGATCTTAATGATCGACCAAATGGGTCGGGTTCGTAAGCATAAGTGATTGTTTAGATCGCTTACCTTACGACCCTAGACAAGCACAAATCTAAAAGTGACGAGCTAAGCATGCTAGAACATGTTTAGTAAAGTTAGAAAACAGGTTTGGTATTAAAACTAACGGTTTTAATACCCTAGAGTAGTTTGGTTACAAAATACGCGAGAAAACGCATTTTGGCCGAAACTACGACTCGTCACTGAGCCTAGATAACGTGGTAATCAGTAGGTATAGTCACTAGGGACTATAACCATCGTGATTACGCTCACGTTATGAAGTTCAAACGAACTTCGCATTGACCATAAACTGGTCAATGCAGAAAGTCAAACGCAGTTTGACTTTAACGCTAAAACGAATGAAAAACGCGAAAGAATACTTACAGAAGGTCCCCGCAAGATTTGACCGATTCTCTTTCAGGTAGGAAGCATATACTTCCACTTAGAAAGCTTTGAATCAGATCAAATGTGAGGAATGCAAGTGAAAGCAAGTGGATATTTATAGGATTTCTAGAACCGTTAGGATCGTTTATCGGGAAACGAGCTTCGATCTAGACCCTCCACTTGTGCCCATTGTTTTGTAATACTAGGGGTACTAGAAAACCATCAAAATTTGCCCCTAGATTGATCAAAAGCATGTCCAAATTCATTGAATACCAGCTGTTGTTTCAAAAAATAGTTTTCTGTTACTGGGCCTCTCACACGGCCCGCGTAAGATACATATAGACACTTACGCGGCCCGCCTGGCAAACTATTCAGAAATTGCAGTTTTAGTCCCTGAACTTCAGAAACATGTATTTCAGCCTATTTTTGGCACGTTTAAGCCCCGTTAACCTCATTTCAAGGCTCTAAAATTAAGTTAAAGTGTAGGGAACTCGAAACATGCTCAAAAATATGCCGGATGTCGGTTCGTTTGGTCCTACGATCGCGATGTTTGCTTAATTACGACGGAATGCGCATAAGCGCGAAAAACGATCCAAATTGTGCGACGAATGGATTTTTAACAAGCCAATCATTAAAACATAATATTTTAATGATTGCATAAATTTTTGGATGTCCGGAAGTATTCAGAACGTAAGTTATGCGCGAAAATGCAAACTTATGCACTTTTTGACGCTTTTAGTCCCTGAATGAGCATAAAGTTTATTTTAGCACACCGAACAACTCAAAGCCTATTTCTAAGCTATGTAAAGGATATTTAGGGTGTGTTTAACTTATGATCAAGTTCCGGAAGGTCTGTTACAGTACAAATTGACATACTTTCGCAGTTTGTCGAATTTAGTCCCTGTAAGCGAATAAACTTGATTTCGGCATACCAAACCATCCAAAACTTATTTCTAAGTTATATAAGGGTTATTTAAGGTATGTTAAGCCTATGTTACTGTTCTGGAGTGTTTGTTGCATTAAACTGGTTATATTTACGCATCGGATCGCGTATAACCTTCCAGAAAGCGATTTAAAGCCCGAAATCGAACAAGAATTGATATGTGCAAACGATACACAATTTTTTATACAAATCCCAAGTATGAAATACAATATTTCAATGGTTTGGTATTTGTTTGATGGTTGAAGTGACACAGGTGTCACAACATGTATAGTAAAATTACTCTCACTCATCTTGAGGTAGGTGCATTGATCCACTTAATTCTTCATAAAACCTTGTCTCTTCATGACTTCATCAAACTTGAGGTACCATTAACGTGATGCTTGTTTCAACCCGTAAATGGATTTCTTCACCTTACAGACTAGATGCTCCTGACCTTCAGGTTTAAAGCCTTCAAGTTGTTTCATGTAAACATCGTCGTCTAAGTCTCTGTTAAGAAAAACATTTTTTACGTCCATCTGATGCAGCTCCAAGTCAAAATGAGCTACTAGGGCCATAACGATCCTTAATGAATCTTTACGAGAGATAGGTGAAAACGTCTTTTGATAATCAATTCCCTCTTTCTGAGTGTAGCCCTTTGCAACCAATCTCGCTTTGTAGCGTTCAACGTTCCCATTCGGATCCAGTTTTGTTTTGAACACCCATTTACAACCTACAGGTTTAACACCGTTGAGTAATTCGACCAAATCCCAAACGTCATTTTTCTTCATGGATTCAAGCTCATCAATCATTGCTTTATTCCATTCAGAAGAAGACTGATCACTGCTAATGGCTTCATTATAAGAGATAGGATCATTGAGCTTTCCAGCATCCACTTCAGTCAGGTAGGTAAGATAATCATCCCAATTAGTAGGCCTTCTTTGCCTAGATGACCTCCTGAGTTGATTATCGGGTTCAGCGTTGTCTTGGTTTTGAGCGTTTGATGTGCCTTCGTTATGAGGTATAATGGGTTCTGATTGTGGAGATGGAGTTTGTGCAGTAGCTTCAGGTGTAGTTGTTGCATTAGGTACAAGAGGAGTAAACGGAGTAATGGTAAGCGACGAGTCTCCCCCCCCCCACGTCTTGTACTTCTTGCAATTTTTCGTAAGGGTTGGTACTGCTTCCATTGACCTTGAAATCCTCCAGGAACGCCGCACGCTTGGTTTCAACAATACGGGTGACATGGGAAGGACAATAGAAACGATATCCCTTCGCATGATCAGGATACCCGATAAAGAAACAGGTAACTGTTTTAGGGTCAAGTTTCCTTAGGAAAGGATTATAGAGTTTTGCTTAAGCAATACAGCCCCATACTTTCATATATTTAAGACTCGGTTTCCTTTCTGTCCAAAGTTCATAAGGAGTTTTAGGGACAGACTTAGAAGGAACTCTATTGAGTATATGAACAGCTGCTTTTAACACTTCAGTCCAGAGGAATAATGGTAAATTAGTGTTGGCTAACATACTGCGCACCATGTTCATAAGGGTACGATTTCTTCGTTCAGCGACTCCATTCTGCTGAGGTGTACCAGGCATGGTGTATTGGTTCACAATCCCCTGGCCCTTACAAAACTCATAAAATGGACCAGGAGCTTGACCCACATCAGTATGTCTTCCATAATATTCACCGCCTCTATCTGATCTCACAACTTTAATCTGACGATCTAATTGCTTTTCAACTTCAACTTTATAATCTTTAAAAGTTGTAAGAGATTCAGACTTTTCCTTAATAAGATACAAGTACATGTAACGAGAATAATCATCAATGAAAGTGATAAATGAAGTATGTCCTGTTATGCCAGCGATTTGGTAAGGACCACTAATGTGAGTGTGAATGAGTTCTAATAAATTAGAGCTCCTAGTGGCACCTTTCTTATTCGCTAATGTCATTTTGCCTTTAAGACATTTGACACATGTTCCAAAATTAGTAAAATCAAGAGGAGGTAAGACTTCATCCTTTACGAGAAGATTTAATCATTCTCTTGAGATGTGGCCTAAACATTGATGCCACAACATAGATGAAGTCTCTAAGTCTCGAATCTGTTTCATCTTTGTGAGTGATTCATTAATATTATATGACAACAAAGATTTGGAAAAATTATCATCTAGTTCTAATCTATAGAGACCACCATCCAGAATGCCAGTACCATAAACAACGGAATCATAGAGAATAGAGAGTTTGCGATGACCATGAGAAACGACAAAACCGTCCATGTCTAACTTTGGTCCTGATACAAGGTTCCGAGTTACCTCAGGAACATATAAGGTATCATAAAGTTTAATACATAAACCAGTTTTCAAAAATAATTGTAATGTTCCTATGGCCTTCACTTCTAATTCCCGATCATCCCCAACTTTAAGTGTTCTTTGGTTTCTTCCCAGCTTCCGGATTGAAAGTAATCCCTGAGTAGAGTTGGTTACATGAACCATATAACCAGAATCAAACCACCAAGAATTAGCAGGAACATTTAAATTAAAGGACTCAAGTATTATGAAAAAAATTGTTACCTTTCTTAGCCAGCCACTCCTTGAAGTCAGGGCATTCCTTTTGCTTATGTCCTGTTTTCTTACAGAACTTGCAATGGGATTTGCCTAAGGAGCTCTTAGAGCTGGTAGGTGCACTTGTATTAGGATTAGGCTTTTGGACTTTGGAAGCATCCTTTCTGTGATGATTGTTCTTCCTCTTCTTAGAGCTGGAGATGGTGAAGTTAGCAACATCAGTAGTGCGATCCATCTTCATACGCTATTCCTCCTGTACGCACATAGCGACCAGCTCACTCATCGTCCATTTGTCCTTCGATCTTGAATGCTTCATAGGACGAAGGAAGCAAAGTGATGATGAAGTGAACAAGAAAACCATCACTGGTTTCCATCTCTAACCCTTTCAGCTTATTCGCCATGTCATGCATCATTATGATATGTTCACGAATGCCGCTCCTCCCATCATACTTAGTCGTCACCAGCTTGAGGATAAGAGTGCTAGCGTGTGCTTTTGATGTTCCTTTGAATTGAGCCTCCACAGAAGCCAGGTAGGTTTTAGCATCCTCAGAATCAGGAATAGCTCCTCTAATTGCATTATGAATGGACTACTTCATGAACATGAGAGACATGCGGTTACACCTAGTCCATTTTTCATGAACTATCTCCTCAGCAGCAGTACTTTGAGTAGTAAGGTCCGTTGGCTTATTCTCTCTTAAAACATAATCGAAATCCAACAATCCAAGTGTAAGCATGAGGGCATCCTTCCATTCAGCAAAGTTATCACCAGTCAAAGGTGGAATCCCGCAATTTGGTGCTGATAGTGGAAATAAGATGAGCAATTTATGATACTAAGAAAGAAGTCCTAATGTGATCTAAGGGCATGTTATGCTAAGGCAGGCATAAATAATGACCATTTTAATTATGAAGTTGTGATATTGTCTATTACTAACATCAAAATAATAGACTTAGTTAAAAATTCTACTTAAACGAAGACAAATCAGCTTTGGCCAGAAGTGTAATCATTTAAGTATGTGTGCAAAGTAATCGTGACAAATCAGCTTTCGCCAGAAATGAGACAATCACTTTAGTTATGCACTTGTCAAGCATGCTAAACATAAATGAATTATATCAGCTTTGGCCAGAAATAAGACATTTCACGTTTTTAATGCATACTCAACATAGCTTTTATAATACTTGAACAATAAATAGATGTATTAAATCAGCTTTGGCCAGAAATGATACATCAGAAGCTCATTCAAGTTAAGCTATTTTGGTTTTATAAAAAAATATATGATTCTGATTAGTTAATTAAGTGTTAACAAAACCAAGTATTTAATAGCAAACCACATGTAAATTTTAGTTCACATGAAACAGCCTAAAATAATGAGGTTTCGAGTCAGGTCTCGACTGAGTTATGAGATCTCGAGTCAGTTATGAGGTCTCGAGTCGCAACCTTGTTGTTTCGAGTTGGAACCATGGTCTCGACTACTGTATTTTATGAGATCTCGACTCATAATGAGGTCTCGAGTCGCAACCACGGTCTCGAGTTGTGAAGATTGAAGCTCTTAGTCGAAACCTCATTGGTCTCGAGTTGAAACTTTATGGTCTCGAGTCGAGACCTTTGTCTCGAGTTGTAAAGATTTGAGGACCTTATGATTTCGAGTCGAGACCTTGTGGTCTCGAGTCGATATCTGATGGTCTCGAGTCGTAATCTGATGGTCTCTAGTCCACTGTTAACAGCTGTTATTGTGATAATAACTGAAAGCTTGAAATTTTAGGGATTGTGAGATAATGTTTCCTGTTTTATTGTTAATCTAAACTTATCAAAGATTTCGAATATTGTAACTGATTATCTTTTAACAGCTTTCGAAAATTTTAATAGATAAAATTTAGATCAAAAACAATAAAAACACCCACTAATCCAAATCATATTCCAAAACTTAAGGAATTTTCGAGTTTTCTTAGAACAAATGATGAACCCTAAAATTTAAAACATAATTATGGGATCCGAAACCTGAATTTTAATGGTTTCAAATGGGTCTCGGACATAAAATTAACCCATATTAGTTTCGGGTGACATGATAAATCACCCCTTTCCTGAAAACACTGATTTCGGTACAATAAAACCCGAAACCAGCCGTGACATTTATAAACATGCAAAAATTTTGTTTTCCAGATTTTTAATCCCAGAATAATGGAAACAAAACAGAACTAATTTATCAACATATGCTCTGATACCACATGTTGATCATTTCTGTTTAAACATAATGGAAAACATGAATCACATACCTGTTACAGCAGACAGACCAGCAGAGAATCCAGTCAGAGATGCAGCCATTGAGTTTGACATACTTGTCAGGATGATCTGGTTCCTCCTTAGGGTGTAAGGTTATGATGGTGATGAACCGAAACTAGAGAGGTTTCGGTTAGGGAGAGAGAAAGACGAATTCTGATGTTATGAGGGTTGTGTAATTGTCTAACTTGTGTAACCCTTTAACTCTCTAATAATCTCCTTATATATACACCCAAGAGGAAACCTAATTAGTTAATAAGGGTAATATGGTCCATCAACAATTACTAATTAATTATTATTATTAATAGGTTAATAATATATTTTGATCTATATAATATAAATGATTATAATGGCTACAAGATTAAATATTATAACAATAATATATTTAATCTCACATGGTTCTGTATCTGTTTGAAAACAATCACGCCGACTGGTGTCGTAATAAAGGTGTTTGTGTTCTTGATGTCTTGTTCTTGACATCATCAATGGTTGTAAGTTCCGTGTGTATCTCATATACATCCGACTTTGATTCTTTACACGACCGCTTTTTATGTGTAATCAACCACCACACTTTTCTACTTCCTCTTCTCACCATCTTAAGCATGGCTCTCAATGTAATGTATATGTATATGTGTGTGTACGGGTTTGTTTGATAAGATGTGAGGAAAGGGGTTGCATATGTATAGTTAGAGCCTTATAGGAGAGGTTAAAGTTATTGACTACTTCTAGATACAGTGAAAAGTATATCTAATTTAAGAGAGAGACTTTTTCCAACATTTGTTTAAAACATCCTTTATTTATAAAATGAATTAAAGAAATCTTATCAGTTCAGATTATTTCATTATGCTTATTACTTATCAAGAGAAAGACTCGGCTTGGTTTGAAACTGGTCTTCTGTCTAGAAACTGACCGGTATTGTTGGGTTGACCATGATCCATCTAATCATTTTTAGAACTGATAGTTCATTAAATATGGTTAAAAAACAATATAATTACAAAAATAACTTAGATTAATGTTTATTAATGATATCTTTGTGTTTGTGTTGACTTCGCCAACTGGCGCAGCGACATCTTCTTTTGCTGCCCAAAAAGAGGGAAAGATACCTTCGGATGTGGCGGGTGCCAGGGGCGGACCTACCTTTGTGGTAGGGGTAGCCTCCGTTACCCCTTAACTTTTCGGACGCAGTGCAAAAAAAATAATACTTTTGACGTTTTTCGTATTCCGCTACCCTTAAAAAAATATTATGCTACCCCTCTTCAATCTATTAAAAGCACCAACACCCTCTCAGCCTTGCATGTTTCCCTTTCTATGGTTTATCAAACCTTGTTGAGTGCATCAGGGTGGCCCGGATGTAGGTGGATCTATTGATATGGTTTAGCAGTAAAAGTATAAGATTGGGTAAGAAATCTTGCTGAAAAAGCATCATGAAGAAATAAGGTGAGAACCAGACAAATTTGAGAAGAGAACAAATAGAATTAGAGGTTGGAACGATAAGAGTATTCAAATATAAAGGCATTGATATGATTTAAGAAGCATTAAAGGCTTTTTTTAGGTGATTGGCTTCATATTAGACAATGTTAAATGCTATTTTAGGTGATTGATACATTATTGGCAATATTAAATGTGATTTTTGGTAATATGGTATGTTATAGTTAATTTGAAATCGAATTTATTTTAGGTGATTTTGTATTCCTTCTTTATAAAAAAAAAATATTATAGAGTCCTTTATTTTATCAACTAATTGTTGTGTTTACATACTATTATTGTTATTTTTATTGTTAATGTGGGCCTTGAGTACGTGATGTATGGTGAAAGGTTTTGTGAATTAGGATATTGTATTTACATAGTTTTTAGGTTGTACATGTATGATTACTTAAAAGCATTCACAAACAATTTTTTTTAGTATTCATATAATTACACTAAAAATTACTATATTTTCTCTCTCCTGTTCAATTAAATAATATTTTTTTATACATTTATCATTATATTTTTTCCTCTCCTCCGCTCACTAGCACTTTCAAAAATATTAAAAAAATTATAAGGGATAAACAATGTTCTCGTATATTTACAGATGAACAGTAACATTTTATTTTTCCTTCACTCACAACCACTCAAAACGACTCACAACCACTCTAAAGATGTTAAGTGAAACGGACGGTAGTTTGCTACAAAACCTCGGTGTCGAAAAACATAAAGAATCATTATTATTGTGTTTTTTTGTTTCATTTTGTATTGTACGAGCGCACAGCAAAAAAAAAATTGAACGTTACCCCTAAACTTTTGTTCTAGATCCGCCACGGGCGGGTGCTCCGGGTCGGCCATCTCCTCGGGCTGGTCAACCGGTGAGAGGGCAGAGCTGCAAGCTCAAACAATCGAGCCCATGGTGTATCCTGCCCGATAAAATCCTGCGCCCTCTGTGCCTCTCCCATACTCTCTAACATAGCCCAGCACAGCGCCTTGTGTTGCCCGACCCTCATATGCTGTAATCTCAAGGACCGCCTGTAGTCGTCACTACACAGATGATAATGTCACCTCCAGCTATCTCATCCACCCCGGCCGATATATCCTCCTCCTCATGTAACGGCATGTCTACAATAACAAAAGGAGAATACGTATCAAATCTCGATAAATGTGTCATGTTTCGATAAACGTGTCAAGTTCTACAAAATGGCTCAAGTTCTAAATAAGTGTGTCAAATTCTAAATTGATGTGTTCATCTCGATAATCGTGTCAAGTTCTAAATTAACGGGTTCGTCTGCATAATCGTGTCAAGTTCTAAATTAACCCGTTTGTATCGATAATCGTGTCAAGTTCTAAATTAACCGGTCTGTCTCAATAATCGTGTCAAGTTCTAAATACAAATTGTCCGTCTCGATAAAAGTGTCTTTCCTTGGGAAATGGTGACATCGTACTTTATACAACGCGTATAGCGCTATACGCGTCGTATAGAGGGCTCATTTAATGTAGTTGTAACCATATACGACGCGTATAGTGTTATACGCGTCGTATAGGGCATGTCCAAACAAAAAAGAAGGGTGCCTAATTACCATCACCTTATGAGTGACCTATTCTCCGGTCAGTTGATTGTGTAGCATTAAAAGTTTTTGAAAGGTATTTGCAAACTAATTTGTAAAGTCGTGTTAGTATCCCAATATCTTGATTAAGATATAACCAAAAACAAACCTTCAATCTACTAACTAGGGTAAGATAGACCAAAACACCATGAAAGTTCCACAATATAAAGCAAAGAGAGATTACAAAATCTTTGTATCCAGGATTTTACTTTTCTACTTTGAAATATTTGAAAATGTGTCATGAATATTTTCACTCGAGCCTCGAGCATTGGGTATGTTACACATGAAAAACAACTATTGAATACTATATAACACATCAAAGAAATGTCTACTGTCACACAACAAGGACACTTGTAAGTTTGAATGGAAAATGTATTTTATTAGTAGGCTTGAACTCCACCAAAGCTTCCAGTA
Organism: Helianthus annuus; assembly: GCF_002127325.2. Lineage (NCBI taxonomy): Eukaryota > Viridiplantae > Streptophyta > Magnoliopsida > Asterales > Asteraceae > Helianthus > Helianthus annuus. The sequence goes on along the minus strand of NC_035434.2, from coordinate 27,326,232 downwards.
CTTGTCATCCTGTCCAAGAAGAGCGCGTACGAGTTTTTCATGCTAAATCTAGTGTTGAAAACCCGACCCAACTCCTCCTTCTCCGTCTTCTTTCCTGTCTTTGCACGCTTTTGAAGTTTCTCTGCTCGGTTATTCTGTTTGTATGTGTCCGAGTCTTCATCAATGGTTGCAAGCTCAGTCATAAGTATTTCGTCTATATCAGCCTCTAAATCTTTACGTGATCGCTTTTTGTGTATAATCAACCACCACACTTTTCTACTTCCTCTTCTCACCATCCTAATCATGGCTCTCAAAGAGTGTGTGTGTATGTGTATGGGTGGGGTGGGGTGGGGTGGGGGGGGGGGTTGATAAGATGTGAGGAAAGGGGTTGTATATGTATAGTTGGAGGAGAGGTCAAGAGCCATATACTACTTCTAGATGTAAACATTTTTTTATGAATAGAATGTTTAAAAGAAAGCTTATCAGTTTGGTTATCTTATTATGGTTATTATTTATTGATAGAAAATAGTGACGTGGCAACATGGCAGCTCAGGGTTGGGCTAAAACTGGTCTTCTTTCAAGGGTGGAAAACTGATTGGTATTGTTGGGTTGACCAACAAACATTCATCTAATCATTTTTAGAACTGATAGTTCATAAGTTAAACATGGTTAAAAAAACAATATAATTAATGACATCTTTGTGTTTGTGTTGGCTTTGGTAGTTCAGTTGGTTTAAGGTGGATGTGTTTTTATTATAGTCTTGTGTTGGTATATTCATTTAATGTTCGATTGGAGTTCGTGTTTGTATTTGACTTTGGTTTGGTTTGAGATGGTTTTCGATTTAAGGTCTGGTTATCGTTTGCATATTTCATATTTATGAATCAGGTTTCAAGAATAGTGCAAAATCACCATTGATCCAAACGTTTTGTGTTTGATGGTTTGCAGCCGTTTGGTGCTTGGTATCTGGTCGTGAAAACCAAACCGTATGTTTAACTTCTATTATTTATATTTTTTTCTCATTTTTGAAATATACGTATCATAATCATGAACAATCTCTACCATTTAAAAAACTTTAACGCAAACATATGATCATGAAAAATAAAAATGAAAAAATAGGTTCTAACAATCCAAACTCAAACCGGCCGGTCTTGTTTGTCATTCTCAAAAATGTCCTAAAATTTTTGTCAAAATCAGATTGTGAACAACCCTGCCCCAAAAAACTTAAAATTTAGAGTAAACTGCAATTTTACCCCCTGAGGTTAGGGGTCATTGGCACTCTTACCCCCCCCCCCCCTAAGGAAATAATTGCAATTTTACCCCCCACTGTTCACTGTTATGTCGCAACCTTACCCCCTAAGCTCAATTTTGTTGACTGATCTATTGACTTGGTGGTGAAATGACTATTTTACCCTTTTATTTTACCCCATGTGTTTTATTTACTCTGTAATTTTACCCCCTGCCACCATTGCCACCGCCATTCACCACTGCCACCTCCAGCCACCACCATCAACCACCACTGCCACCGTCGCCAAGCTCTCTCTGTAATATATTCTCTGTTTCTTTTTTCAGCACTAACACAAATCCAGATCCGAACCCAGTTCAAGATCCCCAAGCTCTCTCTGCTCTTCGTTTTAGGTATCTCTGCTCTTTTACTTTTATTGGTTGTGTTCATGGTGGTAGATTGATTCTTTCTTTCTTTTGCATGAGAACAAACCAAATAACTGAACTTTACTTGATTGCTTCAATTCATACTTACTACTACGTGTTCTTCTTCCTGAATTAGCTTCATAAACACATATAGCTAATGCCATGTTTACAGAAAATGAATTTCACTTGGGTAATTATAACTGTTAGGGCTGGATTTTTATTATAGGTGATCCTTACACATGATCCTAACCAGTGATCCTTGTTTCTTTGGCAGACAGTGATCCTCCGCAGAACTTCAAGATCAGGATCATGGGGAATTATGGTGATCCTCATACTAACGGCCACTTCCACTCAATACAATATTGTTTTGCAGGAACATCTAGCAGGATATGCTCTAGACATCATGATCCAGGAACGCGTCTTCACAAATATGGCAAGAGCTTAATCGAAGAAAGACGTTGCACAGGATATGGAAACTAGGCTTGATTTATGGGCAGCAATTTAGGCTAGATTGTCTTTATTTCTAAAGGGGTAATGAGCTGATAATTAGTCATTTTACCTAAAATAGGTCATCTACACACATATAAGTACCACCCTTCTTCATTCGGAAGAACACACACGACATACGACACAACTCTCAAACACTTAGACACTCAGTGATCCTTGTACTCAGCTCATTATCATCCAAAGTTGTAATCATATTTTTGTTATATTGAAGTTGGTGATCGGTAGTTGCCATCACCCGAGGTTTTTTATGCCGGAGATCATTCATTGATCAAGGGCTTTTTCCTCGTATAAATCATCGTGTCTTTGCATCTTTATCACAAAAGTGATCCTTTACTTTCATAATCAACCAAGCATCATACCCCGTTTTCATAAAGTTTGGTTACATTATCCTTGTGTGATTTTTGACCAAAACAGTTTGGCGCCCACCGTGGGGCAATTGGTGCTTCATTCATAAGAAAATCTTTTGTTCGAAATCATTTCAGAGAGTTATATGGCTTCATCATTGAAGAACACGTCCACAGCGATGTCTGCGGTCACTCCATCACAGATCACCTTGCCTCCTCCACCGGCAGGATCTCAGAGAAATACTGAGAAGAGATCAACTCCCACTTCCTCTAAACCTCTATCTTCTTCTGCTATGAATTCTTCTATTCCCAGTACTAGTGATGTATTTGCTTTAATTTTGCAGATGAAGGATCGTATGCAGCGGCAAGATGAAACTAACGAAAGGATCCTCAGGGAAATTGGAGATCTCAAAAGACAAAAGAAAGCGGCAGAGGATCATTCTCCACTGATGCCTAAATCCTTGAGCTTTGATACTCCGATGACCACTTCCCAGCCATCAGGGATCCCGGACGTGCAAATTATAGGGGAGTCAAGAGGATCACATCTCAACTCGGCAGCAATGACTCAGACATCAGGCTCATATTTTCAGCCCGTAGGATCCTATCCTCAGTACATGGGATCCTTCAGGAATTCGGGAGCCTATCCGGAGACACAGCAATTTCCAGGATCCTACTTTGTTCCAGGATCATCCCAGGTTCAAGGATCCTCCTTTGTTCCAGGATCATCCCAGGTTCAAGGATCCTCCTTTGTTCCAGGATCATCCCAGGTTCAAGGATCCTCCTTTGTTCCAGGATCATCCCAGGTTCAAGGATCCTCCTTCGTTCCAGGATCATCCCAGATACCAGGATCCTTACCGATGCCAGGATCCCTAAAAAGTTTGCAAACAGGAAGTCTAGATGTCCATCAAGGGGACTTCATTCCAATGCAAACCATTGCTTCCACTGGTCCCTCCGTTGTTCCAGAATCCCAGCAATATGGATTCCCTAACTTGAACCCAATGGGAGGTAACACTCTAAATAATTATCCTACTACTAACCTTGGATTCATGCAGGATACAGGTACCAATCATGCTATGGCCAGGGAATTACAGAAACTAAAGGACATGATCTCAAGTGTTCCAGGGGTAGTCAAGCCTATCCCAGAGATTGCAGATGGAAGCCACAAGGTATCTCGTTTTGCACCACCAATTTGTGACGCAGAGGTACCCAAAAGGTTCCATATCCCTACCATGAAGTTGTATGATGGCACAACGGATCCGGAGGAGCATATAGCACAATACAGGGAGAGGATGGAGATCAATCCTATCCCAGAAAAATTGAAGGAAGCATGCCTATGTAAAGGATTTGGATCTACTCTTACTGGATCAGCTCTTAAATGGCTGCTAAGTCTTCCCCCTTACTCTATTACTTCATTTGCCAATTTAGTTAATTTATTCAATAACCAATTCTCTTGTAGTAGAAAATTTGAAAAATTAACTAGTGATTTGTACAGGATAACTCAAAATCATAACGAATCATTAAGGGATTATATAACTAAATTTAGTAAAGAATCCTTGGACATTCCCAACTTGGATATGGCTACGGCTGTTGAAGCCTTCAAAATGGGACTGCTTAAGGATTCATTATTCTATGATGATCTTGTTATGACACCATGCAGGAATTTAGATGAAGTAAGAACTCGAGCACTCAGGTTTATCCGGCTAGAGGATGACAAGAGGATCCAGGAAAGACAAGTAGGATCCTCAAAACAAGATAAGCAAGGATCCTCCTTCAAAAGCAACAAGTTCAAATCCTACCATAGAAACGAGAACAAGAATGTGCATGCTGTTGACCAAGAAGAGGATGATGAAGAATATCCTCCAATCTCAGAATATTGTTTTTCCGTTGATAATCATGAACTGATCCTTGCAATGCAGAACCTAGGTGAAAAAGCCAGATGGCCCAGGAAGAATGATAAACCATCCGGGACTAAGGATAAGTCCAAATGGTGTGCATACCATGAGGATTTCGGGAATCTAACTGAAGATTGCATAGCCTTAAGAAAAGAAATTGGATACCTGCTAAGCAAGGGGCATCTAAAAGAATTGTTGGGGAGAAAAAAGCAAAGGACCCAGGATCCTGAAAGGATCCCTGAAAAGGCTCCAGCACCTCCGGCAAACGCACAAGTGATTAACTTCATATCCGGAGGATCAGACATTTGTGGTACATCCTTTTCAGCGGCCAAAAGACATGCAAAAGAATCAAAAATGGATAATGGAGAAAGGCCTATTAGAACCTCAAGTGTCTCAGAAGGGAAGATGATAACATTTGATGAGGATGATCGCATTAACGTTCAGGATCCTCACCATGATAGCTTAGTTATCACTCTCTTTATCTCTAATCATTTTGTCCGCAGGATCCTTATTGACGGAGGGAGCTCAGTGAACATTATCCAGCTTGATGTCTTGAAGAAGATGGGAATCCCAGAATCAGACATCATACCAAGATCCTCCGTGCTTGTTGGATTCAGTGGGGAAACGAAGAAAACTCTGGGGGACATCAAACTCCCAATCTACGTGGAAGGATTACATAATTACCAAAAATTTTGTGTTATTGACTGTTTATCCTGTTGCAACGTTATCCTTGGCAGGCCTTGGATACATGACATGAAAGCAGTTCCATCTACCTACCATCAATGTGTGAAGCTCCCTAGCCCGTGGGGGATAATCAAGATCGATAGTGACCAGCAAGAGGCTAAGGATTGCTATACTTCATCCATGAAGCCAACCTCGAAGCCAAGGGAGCAATAGCAATTACAGTATCCTCCGAGGAATGTCTTGGAGGCAAGAGAACAAGATGTGGACGAAATCCTCTTGGATCCTAGTGATCCTGAATCGAAAATCTATATCGGATCAGGGATCCTTGGCAACATGAAAGAAGACATGATATCCTTCCTCAAAAGAAGAAAATCTACCTTTGCTTGGAAACATGAAGATATGACAGGTATATCTAAGGATATTATTACTCACAAACTTGGCATTGACAGGTCTATCAAGCCAATCCATCAAAAAAGGAGGAAGTTTGCACCAGAAAGGAATGCCATTATCCAGGAAGAAGTGGAGAGACTACTTCGAGCAGGTATGATCAGAGAGGTAAAGTATCCAAAATGGTTAGCCAATGTGGTTGTTGTCCAAAAGAAAAACGGAAAGTGGAGGGTATGTGTCGATTTCACTGATTTGAATAAGGCATGTCCCAAGGATCTTTTCCCATTACCCCACATTGACTCTATGGTGGATGCAACAGCGGGGCATGAACTGTTAACTTTTATGGATGCATCATCTGGATTCCAACAAATCCAGATGGAACCATCTGACCAAGAGGATACAACCTTTATGACCCCAACCGGTTTATATTGTTATATTGCCATGCCTTTTGGACTAAGAAATGCAGGTGCAACATATCAAAGGCTGGTAAATATGATGTTCAAGGATCAAATTGGAAAAACTATGGAGGTGTACATAGATGATATGGTGGTCAAGTCAAAGAAAGCTCAGGATCACCTAAGGGACTTGGAAGAAGCATTCGATATCCTTGATAGTTACAACATGAAACTTAATCCTTCAAAATGCCATTTTGGTGTTAAGGCAGGAAAGTTCTTAGGGTACATGGTAACCCAGAGGGGCATTGAAGCAAGCCCGGAACAAATCAAAGCATTAATAAGTATCAAATCTCCTGCCAATGCCAAGGATGTTCAAAGACTGACAGGCAGGATAGCAGCTTTGAACAGATTCATATCGAAATCCTCAGAAAAATGCAGAGAATTTTACGATATCCTTAGGAAGAATAAGAAGTTCGAATGGACTGAGAAGCATGAGAATGCTTTACAAGCCCTAAAAGAGTATATGTCCTCAGCACCAGCATTAGCAAAACCGGAAAAAGGAGATGTGTTATCCTTATATCTAGCGGTATCCTCAACCGCTGTAAGTGCTGTCCTTGTTAAGGATCACGAAGGTACACAATATCCTATCTACTATGTAAGTAAAAGTCTACTTGATGCCGAATCCAGGTACTCACACCTCGAAAAACTTATCCTTGCATTAATCATGGCATCGACTAAGTTAAGGCATTATTTTGAAACCCATACTATTTGTTTTGGTCAAAAATCACACAAGGATAATGTAACCAAACTTTATGTAAACGGGGTATGATGCTTGGTTAGCTATGAAAGTAAAGGATCACTTCTGTGATAAAGATACAAAGACACAATGATTTATACGAGGAAAAAGCCCTTGATCAATGTATGATCTCCGGCATAAAAAACCTCGGGTGATGGCAACTACCGATCACCAACTTCAATATAATAAAAATGTAGTTACAACTTCGGATGATAATGAGCTGAGTACAAGGATCACTGAGTGTCTAAGTGTTGAGAGTTGTGTCGTATGTTGTGTGTGTTCTTCCGAATGAGGAAGAGTGGTATTTATACATGTGTAGGTAACTTATTTTAGGTAGATAGACCACTAATCAGCTCATTACCCCTTTAGAAATAAAGATAATCTAGCCTAAATTGCTGCCCATTAATCAAGCTAAGTTTCCATATCCGGTACAACGTCTATCTCCAATTTAGCTCTTGCCATATTTGTGAAAACGCGTCCCTGGATCATGATGTGTAGGGCATATCCTGCTAGGTGTTCCTGCAAAACAATTTTGTAACAAGTGGAAGTGACCGTTAGTGTAAGGATCACCATATCGTCCCATGATCCTGATCCTGAAGTCTGGCTGAGGATCACTATCTGCCAAAGAAACAAGGATCACTGGTCAGGATCACGTATAAGGATCATTTATAGTAAAATCCAGCCCCAACAATTGCCCCCAAAATATAAGGAGTTAATTGTAAATAGATGAGTTATATTTTGTTTTGAGCTTATCTCTAACGGGCGACTCCGGGTTACTAGCTGTTACATATGGACTAGCCGTTGTGATATTTACGTCACTGATGTGACGATCCCTGCAAATCATCATTATAAATAGGAGATAGGGTTAGGATCATTTTGTATTTAAATTCGAAGTATCTCCCTTTATAACCATCATTGAAGACTCTTGATCAGGTATCATCTTCTTCTTTCTCTTCTTTGCTCTGTTCTTTCGTGCTTTTACTCTGTTTTTTGTTCAAAATATGCTGCTCCGTAATTCTCCGCACAAGAGTCCCAAGAAGGAGAGTCCCTTAAAGAGCCAGGGAATTATCAAGGATTCTCCCGTGGAGAGATGCTGCTTTACTGATGTCCACATAGACAAGATTCGCCATTGTTTCCCAGCGAATGTTGTTTTCAAACCCTTTGATCCTACTGCTTTGAGCGATCTTGTCTCAGATGTCTGGGTGGCTTTTCCTGCTACTCCCTTCCTCATTGGGTATTCATATCCTTTTCCGATGTTCACCCAATCTTTCTTTTCTCTTACCGGCATCTCATATATCCAAGCTATGCCGATGATCTGGAGGGTTCTATATACCTTCGAGAGGATCATCGAGCAAGAAGGGATTGATCTGGGGATGGCAGAGCTGGCCGAGCTCTATGATCTTACTACGTTTGGTTCCCACCGGTATCTGCTGAAACGGAAAGCTGGGGAGGATCACCCTATTTTCAAAGTGACCAAGAATGATACCAACTGGAAACGTCGATTTTTCTTTGTTAAGAGGGATTCCATCCCGGATGGGAAGGATCTGCCCAAGGAATGGGCCACTCATGGTAGGATAGAGGATCCTCGAAGGATCACTATCAGTTCTATCTCATATGATGAGGATCACTGATGTCTTTTCTTTTTTTTTTTTTGTCTTTTTATGCAGCTATCTCCGTTGCTCACTTAAAGTTGACCCCTGCTGCCAAAGAGAGAGTGTTAGCTTTCAAGAAGCTTGATCCTGAAGTTCGAAGTTTCCAGATTATTATCCAAGATTCTCAAGAGATATCCTCTGCGTCTGCCACAATGTCAAGTAAGTGTCCTCATAAAAAATAAGTTTTATGTGAAAGTATTTAATTTAACAAGGGAACTTATCTTGTTTTTGAATTGTGTAGGTGCCGGAAAATCTGCCAGGTCTGTTAAATCTGCCTCCAAGTTTGGGATCAGTGATCTTGCCAATGTCACGTCCTCGAAGAAGAAGGCTCCTGCTGCCAGCCCTTCAGTCTCAGCCCCTAAAGCACCTGCCCGAGGCAAAGGGAAAAAGAGGAAGGCTTCAGATGACCTTCAAGGATTTCCTCTTCTCCGTCAGCAATTCCTTGACTATTTTGATGAGGTTAGGATCACTGCCCCTGTTAATTGTCTTCGACAAGTCCGAGGATCACATGTGTCTGATGTTGCTTTCCTGTTGTCTTCTTTAGAAATTCTCCGAAATGGAGACTTACGTCAATCAGGTTGAGGATCAGGATCGTCAAATTGCTGACCTTCAACAGACGTGTGGGCTGAAGGATCTTAAGATTGCCGATCTTGAGAAGGAGATCCGGGCAGTCAAAGATGAGGCTGTTAAAGCGTTGATCAAGTTTGATTATGAGAAGCATGACATTACCCAAGACGCTAAGGTCTCTGCCGCGGTAACCATGTACAAGATACAACTGCAGATGGCTACGGAGGCTCAGGATCCTTCCTTTGACAGGAGCACATGGGATGTTGAAGGCTGGAAGGCAAGGCTAGCAGAGTTGGAAGATGACGATGATGCTGAGGATATCCCAATGCTGGAGGGAGGTGATGTTGAGAAGGATCAAGGTGGAGATGCTGGTGGTGATGAAGCAGCGAAGGTGTAGGCTGCATGATTGGGCGATGATGGATATTTCGAGACTAGGCCGGAGCCCAATTTTTTAGGATTGGTAGTGGTTTTTGTGGTAGTGGTGTTTGTGAACAATTATGGTTTGTAACTTAAACAATAGTTTCTTAGGGTTAAGGATCCTGGATCCTTTTAGACAATAGGTAGGATTACAAAAGGTGGAGGGATCCTCTGTTTGGGGGATGAAGCCTTTGTGATCCTGCCGCTTTTACTTTCCTGCAAAAATGCTAAGACCGCATAGACAATGGACACCCTTTGCCAACCCATGTGGACGGGCCACGTTTTGCTGGTAGAAATGTGGGTTGACAATTTTGACAATCTTTTTGAAAGGGTTAATGATCCTTTTGCTTAATAATATAACTTAACTTTTCTGGCTTATCTTGTGTTGTTATCCTTCAATAATCCTCTTATTTCTCAATTGCTATGTTTGTTAAAATGACAAGAGTTGACAAAGTGTTAAATAATCTTAGGATATGATCCTGGATCAAATATCCTCATATTGAAAATTCTTAAAGCGTTTTAGTTCAAGGATCATAGGTTCGGTTGTCAAAGTATAAGGGTTGGTTAGGATAAAGAGTATAATCAAAAATAGTCAAGGATCATACCTGAGGATCCACGTTAGGATCCTAACCTTCAATCAAGACAACATAGATAAGACTTTGATAATTAATAAGGATTAAAGATCCTTATATGTTTAGACTTCCAAAACCTGAAAAGTGAGATATAACTTGGGACTAAGCCAATGTAAAAGATAAATGAGTAACTGGGGACATGCCCAAAGTATAACTGAGGATGATCCCAGAGGATCACTGGGGACAAGCCCAAAGGATAACTGGGGATGATCCCGGAGGATCACTGGGGACAAGCCCAAAGGATAACTGGGGATGATCCCGGAGGATCACTGGGGACAAGTCCGAAGGATAACTGGGGACAAGCCCAAAGGATCGTATGTAAACTGGAGTATGGCCCTTTCTGGCAACTATCCAAACTTAGTGACATGAAAATGTCAAAACCTTAGCTAACGTGAAAACGTTAGAAACCTTAGGAACGGATGTATGGTGCGTCCACCATTATACGTAGGATCCCAAATATAGCCAGTACGATGAGGTTGTCAGCCCCGAAAGTGGGTACTGGTCCCAAAGACGTGAACTATACCAGGATCATCGTGCGCTGCTGGCGGAAACTGGGGATAATCCCAAGGATAACTGGGGTTGTACCCAAGGATCTTTGGTGCTTTTGGAGATCTCTGAGGATTTGCTGAAGATACCTGAACTATCATAACTCAAATGGTTTGTGAGTAGAGGATGAAGGATACGTGATCCTTATCCTTAGGTAAAAAATAGGAAAATATAATAGTTTCTAGGATAAGCATATTACCAGAATGAGGATCATCGATGGCACCGGGATCCTTCAAGGATGCTCCAATGTAAGGATCACACGCATGAAGGATCATGTTCACATGAAATATTTCTTTAAGTGAACAGCATTCCATGCTCTTGGCAACAAGTTCCCTTCCATGGTTAGCAGCCTGTATGCCCCCTTTCCTGCTTCGGCTTCAATTAAGTAGGGACCTTCCCATTTTGGTGCTAGCTTCCCGTCAGCAGGATTAATAGTATTTTGAAATGCTTTTCTTAATACCATATCTCCAACTTGGAACTTCCTTATCCTGACATTTTTGTTGTAGGCACCAGCCATTCTTTGTTGGTAGCTTGCCATCCTTATTCTGGCTAGATCCCTGATTTCCTCAATAGTATCCAAATCCTGAGCTAGAATTGCAGCATTTTCTTCAGGATCACGAGCACTTGTTCTAGCAGTTGGGATCACCATTTCTGTTGGGATCACTGCTTCTGCCCCAAATACTAAAGAGAAAGGTGTTTGACCAGTGGCGTTTTTGGGAGTTGTCCTATCAGCCCATAGCACATAAGGCAATTCTTCTGCCCATTTCCCTTTCTTGGATCCTAGCTTTTTCTTCAGATTGTTGATGATGATCTTATTGGATGATTCTGCTTGACCATTGGCTTGTGGATGAACTGGTGTTGATGTTATCATCTTGATTCCCCAACTGTCACAAAAGTTAGTGGTTCTCCTTCCAATGAATTGAGAACCATTATCACATATAATTTCAGAGGGAATGCCAAATCTGGTTATAATGTTTCTTTTGATAAAGGATATAACTTCCTTCTCTCTGACTTGAGCAAAGGCTTCAGCTTCTATCCACTTGGAAAAATAGTCAGTCATGGCGAGCATAAATACTTTTCCACCAGGTGCTTTAGGAAGCTTGCCAACTATATCCATTCCCCATCTCATGAACGGCCAAGAGGATGGTATTGGGTGTAAGAATTCAGCTGGTTGATGGAGGATATTGCTATGTCTTTGGCAAGGATCACACTTTTTAGCATATTCTACAGCATCCCTTCTCATGGTTGGCCAGTAGTATCCTGTTCTAAGGATCCTTGAGAACAAAGCTCTGCCCCCAGTATGGTTTCCACAATCTCCTTCATGGAAATCCTTCAATACTTCTTCGATTTCAGGATCCTCAATACATCTTAAATATGGTCCTGCAAGGGATCGTTTATATAGCATATTATTTAGGATTGTAAATTGATGATACCTTGATCCTGAAAGCTCTAGGATTTTCTCCCATTGGGATCTCTCCGTTTTGCAAGTATTTCATGATTGGTGGGATCCATGATCCTGAATAAGATCGAGCTTCTTCACTAGGGATTACTGCAGTATCCTCTTCTATTTCCATGGCTACTTGATTTTCAATAGCAGGAGCCAGGATATGGATGATAGGGATACTTATATCTTCTGGAATTTTTAAGGATGATCCTAGGTTGGCCAATGCATCAGCTTCCGTGTTCTCCTCTCTTGGTACCTGTGTCAAGCTGAAAGAGACAAAAGAGAGTGCCAATTCTTTGACTATCTCTAAATATTTGGTTAGCTTCTCGCCTTTAACAGCGTAGGATCCATTAAAGTGATTAGTGATCAATAATGAATCTATATATACTTTAAGATACTTTACCCCCATATCCTTAGCAATTTGTAAGCCAGCAATTAAGGCTTCATACTCAGCCTCATTGTTAGTTGCCTGGAACTCACAAGCTATGGAGTGGGGTATTATGTCCCCCTGTGGCGATTTTAGTAGGATCCCTAGCCCTGTGCCTTTGATATTTGAGGATCCGTCAGTGTGCAGGATCCAAGGATCCTTGGTCTCATCCAGCTGCTGGACCTCCAATTCTGCTTCCTTTTGTAGATCACTACTGAAATCAGCCACAAAATCTGCTAGTGCTTGAGATTTAATGGCTGTTCTCGGTTCGTATCTTATATCATGGGCACTAAGCTTCACTGCCCACTTAGCCATTCTCCCTGACATATCCGGTTTCCTGAGGACATTCTTAATTGGAAAATTAGTTTTAACAACAATAGTATGGGTTTCAAAATAATGTCTTAACTTAGTGGATGCCATGATTAATGCAAGGATAAGTTTTTCGAGGTGTGAGTACCTGGATTCGGCATCAAGTAGACTTTTACTTACATAGTAGATAGGATATTGTGTACCTTCGTGATCCTTAACAAGGACAGCACTTACAGCGGTTGAGGATACCGCCAGATATAAGGATAACACATCTCCTTTTTCCGGTTTTGCTAATGCTGGTGCGGAGGACATATATTCTTTTAGGGCTTGTAAAGCATTCTCATGCTTCTCAGTCCATTTGAACTTCTTATTCTTCCTTAGGATATCGTAAAATTCTCTGCATTTCTCTGAGGATTTCGATATGAACCTGTTCAAAGCTGCTATCCTGCCTGTGAGTCTTTGAACATCCTTGGCATTGGCAGGAGATTTGATATTTATTAATGCTTTGATTTGTTCCGGGCTTGCTTCGATGCCCCTCTGGGTTACCATGTATCCTAAGAACTTTCCTGCCTTAACACCAAAATGGCATTTTGAAGGATTAAGTTTCATGTTGTAACTATCAAGGATATCGAATGCTTCTTCCAAGTCCCTTAGGTGATCCTCGGCTTTCTTTGACTTGACCACCATATCATCTATGTACACCTCCATAGTTTTTCCAATTTGATCCTTGAACATCATATTTACCAGCCTTTGATATGTTGCACCTGCATTTCTTAGTCCAAAAGGCATGGCAATATAACAATATAAACCGGTTGGGGTCATAAAGGCTGTATCCTCTTGGTCAGATGGTTCCATCTGGATTTGTTGGAATCCAGATGATGCATCCATAAAGGTTAACAGTTCATGCCCCGCTGTTGCATCCACCATAGAGTCAATGTGGGGTAATGGGAAAGGATCCTTGGGACATGCCTTATTCAAATCAGTGAAATCGACACATACCCTCCACTTTCCGTTTTTCTTTTGGACAACAACCACATTGGCTAACCATTTTGGATACTTTACCTCTCTGATCATACCTGCTCGAAGTAGCCTCTCTACTTCTTCTTGGATAATGGCATTCCTTTCTGGTGCAAACTTCCTCCTTTTTTGATGGATTGGCTTGATAGACCTGTCAATGCCAAGTTTGTGAGTAATAATATCCTTAGATATACCTGTCATATCTTCATGTTTCCAAGCAAAGGTAGATTTTCTTCTTTTGAGGAAGGATATCATGTCTTCTTTCATCTTGCCAAGGATCCCTGATCCGATATAGATCTTTGACTCAGGATCACTAGGATCCAGAAGGATTTCGTCCACATCCTGCTCCCTTGCCTCCAAGACGTTCCTTGGAGGATACTGTAATTGCTATTGCTCCCTTGGTTTCGATGTTGGCTTCATGGATGATGTATAACAATCTTTAGCTTCTTGCTGATCACTTTCGATCTTGATTATCCCCCATGGGCTAGGGAGCTTCACACATTGATGGTAGGTGGATGGGACTGCTTTCATATCATGTATCCAAGGCCTGCCAAGGATAACATTGCAGCAAGATAAACAGTCAATAACACAAAATTTCTGATAATTATGTAATCCTTCCACATAGATTGGGAGTTTGATGTCCCCCAGAGTTTTCTTCGTTTCTCCACTAAATCCTACAAGCACGGAGGATCTTGGTGTGATGTCTGATTCTGGGATACCCATTTTCTTCAGTACATCAAGCTGGATAATGTTCACTGAGCTTCCTCCATCGATAAGGATCCTGCGGACAAAATGGTTAGAAATAAAGAGAGTAATAACTAAACTATCATGATGAGGATCCTGGATGTTAATGCGGTCATCCTCATCAAAGGTTATCGTTTTCCCTTCTGAAACACTTGATGTTCTAACAGGCCTTTCTCCATTGTCCATTTTTGATTCTTTTGCATATCTTTTGGCCGCTGAGAAGGATGTACCACAGATGTCTGATCCTCCGGATATAAAGTTGATCACTTGTGCATTTGCCGGAGGTGCTGGGGCTTTTTCGGGGATCCTTTCAGGATCCTGGGTCCTTTGCTTTTTTCTCCCCAGCAATTCTTTTAGATGCCCCTTGCTTAGCAGGTATCCAATTTCCTTTCTTAAGGCTATGCAATCTTCAGTCAGATGGCCGAAATCCTCATGGTATGCACACCATTTGGACTTGTCTTTAGTCCCGGATGGTTTATCATTCTTCCTGGGCCACCTAGCCTTTTCACCTAGATTCTGCATTGCAAGGATTAGTTCATGATTATCAATGGAAAAACAATATTCTGAGATTGGAGGATATTCTTCATCATCCTCTTCTTGGTCAACAGCATGCACATTCTTGTTCTCGTTTCTATGGTAGGATTTGAACTTGTTGTTTTTGAAGGAGGATCCTTGCTTATCTTGTTTTGAGGATCCTACTTGTCTCTCCTGGATCCTCTTGTCATCCTCTAGCCGGATAAACCTGAGTGCTCGAGTTCTTACTTCATCTAAATTCCTGCAAGGTGTCATAACAAGATCATCATAGAATAATGAATCCTTAAGAAGTCCCATTTTGAAGGCTTCAACAGCCATAGCCATATCCAAGTTGGGAATATCCAAGGATTCTTTACTAAATTTAGTTATATAATCCCTTAATGATTCATTATTATTTTGAGTTATCCTGTACAAATCACTAGTTAATTTTTCAAATTTTCTACTACAAGAGAATTGGTTATTGAATAAATTAACTAAATTAGCAAATGAAGTAATAGAGTAAGGGGGAAGACTTAGCAGCCACTTAAGAGCTGATCCAGTTAGAGTGGATCCAAATCCTTTACATAGGCATGCTTCCTTCAACTTTTCTGGGATAGGATTGATTTCCATCCTTTCCCTGTATTGTGCTATATGCTCCTCTGGATCCGTTGTGCCATCATACAGCTTCATGGTAGGGATATGGAACCTTTTGGGCACCTCTGCATCACAAATTGGTGGTGCAAAGCGAGATACCTTGTGGCTTCCATCTGCAATCTCTGGGATAGGCTTGACTACCCCTGGAACACTTGAGATCATGTCCTTTAGTTTCTGTAATTCCCTGGCCATAGCGTGATTGGTACCTGTATCCTGCATGAATCCATGGTTAGTGGTAGGATAATTATTTAAAGTGTTACCTCCCATTGGGTTCAAGTTAGGGAATCCATATTGCTGGGATTCTGGAACAACGGAGGGACCAGTGGAAGCAATGGTCTGCATTGGAATGAAGTCCCCTTGATGGACATCTAGACTCCCTGTTTGCAAACTTTTTAGGGATCCTGGCATCTGTAAGGATCTTGGTATCTGGGATGATCCTGGAACGAAGGAGGATCCTTGAACCTGGGATGATCCTGGAACAAAGGAGGATCCTTGGCCCTGGAATGATCCTGGAATAAAGTAGGATCCTTGAAACTGCTGTGCCCCCGGATAGGCTCCCGGATTCATGAAGGATCCCATATACTGAGGATAGGATCCTGCTGGCTGAAAATACGAGCCCGATGTCTGAGTCATTGCTGCTGACTTGAGATGTAATCCTCTCGTCTCCCCTGTGATCTGTACGTCTGGGATCCCTGATGGCTGAGAGGTGACCATTGGAGTCTCAAAACTCAAGGATTTTGGCATCAGTGGGGAATGATCCTCTGCCGCTTTCTTTTGTCTTTTGAGATCTCCAATCTCCCTGAGGATCCTGTCATTAGTTTCATCCTGCCGCTGCATACGATCCTTCATCTGCAAAATTAAAGCAAACACATCACTAGTACAGGGAGTAGAAGAATTCATAGCAGAAGAAGATGGAGGTTTAGAGAAAGAAGGGGTTGGTCTCTTCTCAGCATTTCTCTGGGATCCTGCCGGTGGAGGAGGTAGAGTGGTTTGTGCTGAGGTGACTGCAGACATCGCCGTGGAGGTGTTCTTCAATGATGAAGCCATGTAACTCTTTGAAATGATTTCGAACAAAAGATTTTCTTTATGAATGAAGCACCAATTGCCCCACGGTGGGCGCCAAACTGTTTTGGTCAAAAATCACACAAGGATAATGTAACCAAACTTTATGTAAACGGGGTATGATGCTTGGTTAGCTATGAAAGTAAAGGATCACTTCTGTGATAAAGATACAAAGACACAATGATTTATACGAGGAAAAAGCCCTTGATCAATGTATGATCTCCGGCATAAAAAACCTCGGGTGATGGCAACTACCGATCACCAACTTCAATATAATAAAAATGTAGTTACAACTTCGGATGATAATGAGCTGAGTACAAGGATCACTGAGTGTCTAAGTGTTGAGAGTTGTGTCGTATGTTGTGTGTGTTCTTCCGAATGAGGAAGAGTGGTATTTATACATGTGTAGGTAACTTATTTTAGGTAGATAGACCACTAATCAGCTCATTACCCCTTTAGAAATAAAGATAATCTAGCCTAAATTGCTGCCCATTAATCAAGCTAAGTTTCCATATCCGGTACAACGTCTATCTCCAATTTAGCTCTTGCCATATTTGTGAAAACGCGTCCCTGGATCATGATGTGTAGGGCATATCCTGCTAGGTGTTCCTGCAAAACAATTTTGTAACAAGTGGAAGTGACCGTTAGTGTAAGGATCACCATATCGTCCCATGATCCTGATCCTGAAGTCTGGCTGAGGATCACTATCTGCCAAAGAAACAAGGATCACTGGTCAGGATCACGTATAAGGATCATTTATAGTAAAATCCAGCCCCAACACTATTGTTGTTAAAACTAATTTTCCAATTAAGAATGTCCTCAGGAAACCGGATATGTCAGAAAGAATGGCTAAGTGGGCAGTGAAGCTTAGTGCCCATGATATAAGATACGAACCAAGAACAGCCATTAAATCTCAAGCATTAGCTGACTTTGTGGCTGATTTCAGTAGTGATCTACAAAAGGAAGCAGAATTGGAGGTCCAGCAGCTGGATGAGACCAAGGATCCTTGGATCCTACACACTGACGGATCCTCAAATATCAAAGGCACAGGGCTAGGGATCCTACTAAAATCGCCACAGGGGGACATAATACCCCACTCCATAGCCTGTGAGTTCCAAGCAACTAACAATGAGGCTGAATATGAAGCCTTAATTGCTGGCTTACAGATTGCTAAGGATATGGGGGTAAGATATCTCGAAGTATATGTAGATTCATTATTGATCACCAATCACTTTAATGGATCCTATGCTGTTAAAGGTGAAAAACTAACCAAATATTTAGAGATAGTCAAAGAATTGGCACTCTCTTTTGTTTCTTTTAGCTTAACACAGGTACCAAGGGAGGATAACACGGAAGCTGATGCATTGGCCAACCTAGGATCATCCTTAAAAATTCCAGAAAATATAAGTATCCCTATCATCCATATCCTGGCTCCCGCTATTGAAAATCAAGTAGCCATGGAAATAGAAGAGGATACTGCAGTAATCCCTAGTGAAGAAGCTCGATCTTATTCAGGATCATGGATCCCACCAATCATGAAATACTTGCAAAACGGAGAGATCCCAATGGGAGAAAATCCTAGAGCTTTCAGGATCAAGGTATCTCAATTTACAATCTTAAATAATATGCTATATAAACGATCCCTTGCAGGACCATATTTAAGATGTATTGAGGATCCTGAAATTGAAGAAGTGTTGAGAGACTTCCATGAAGGAGATTGTGGAAACCACACTGGGGGCAGGGCATTATTCTCAAGGATCCTTAGAACAGGATACTACTGGCCAACCATGAAAAGGGATGCTATAGAGTATGCTAAGAAATGTGATCCTTGCCAAAGACATAGCAATATCCTTCACCAACCAGCTGAGTTACTACACCCCATACCATCCTCTTGGCCATTCATGAGATGGGGAATGGATATAGTTGGCAAGCTCCCTAAAAGCACCTGGTGGAAAAGTATTTATGCTTGCCATGACTGACTATTTTTCCAAGTGGATAGAAGCTGAAGCCTTCGCTCAAGTCAGAGAAAAGGAAGTCATATCCTTCATTAAAAGAAACATTATAACTAGATTTGGCATTCCCTCCGAAATTGTATGTGATAATGGCTCCCAATTCATTGGAAGCAGAACCACTAACTTTTGTGACAGTTGGGGAATCAAGATGATCACATCAACACCAGTTCACCCACAAGCCAATGGTCAGGCAGAATCATCCAACAAGATCATCATCAACAATCTGAAGAAGAAGCTAGGATCCAAGAAAGGGAAATGGGCAGAAGAGTTACCTTATGTGCTATGGGCTGATAGGACAACTCCCAAGAATGCCACCGGTCAAACACCCTTCTCTTTAGTATTTGGGGCAGAAGCAGTGATCCCAACAGAGATGGTGATCCCAACTGCTAGAACAAGTGCTCGTGATCCTGAAGAAAATGCTACAATCCTAGCTCAGGATTTGGATACTATTGAGGAAAACAGGGATCTAGCTAGGATAAGGATGGCAAGCTACCAACAAAGGATGGCTGGTGCCTACAACAAGAATGTCAGGATAAGGAAGTTCCAAGTCGGAGATATGGTGTTGAGAAAAGCATTTCAAAATACTATCAATCCTGCTGACGGGAAGCTAGCACCAAAATGGGAAGGTCCCTACTTGATTGAAGCTGAAGCAGGAAAGGGGGCATACAGGTTGCTAACCATGGAAGGAAACTTGTTACCAAGAGCCTGGAATGCTGTTCACTTAAAGAAATATTTCATGTGAACATGATCCTTCCTGCATGTGATCCTTACATTGAAGAATCCTTGAAGGATCCTGGAGACATCGGTGATCCTTACTCTGGTAATATGCTTATCCTAAAACTATTGCATTTTCTTACTTTTTGCCTAAGGATAAGGATCATGTATCCTTCATCCTCTACTCACAAACCATTTGAGTTATGATAGTTCAGGTATCTTCAGCAAATCGTCAAAGATCTCCAAAAGCACCACAGATCCTTGGGTACAACCCCAGTTATCCTTGGGATTATCCCCAGTTTCCGCCAGCAGTGCACGATGATCCTGGTATAGTTCACGTCTTTGGGACCAGTACCCACTTTCGGGGCTGACAACCTCATCGTACTGGCTATATTTAGGATCCTACGTATAATGGTGGACGCACCATACATCCGTTCCTAAGGTTTCTAACGTTTTCACGTTAGCTAAGGTTTTGACATTTTCATGTCACTAAGTTTGGATAGTTGCCAGAAAGGGCCATACTCCAGTTTACATACGATCCTTTGGGCTTGTCCCCAGTTATCCTATGGGCTTGTCCCCAGTGATCCTCTGGGATCATCCCCAGTTATCCTATGGGCTTGTCCCCAGTGATCCTCTGGGATCATTCTCAGCTATCCTTTGGGCACGTCCCCAGTTACTAATTTATCTTTTACATTGGCTTAGTCCCAAGTTATATCTCACTTTTCAGGTTCTGGAAGTCTAAACATATAAGGGTCCTTAATCCTTATTAACTATCAAAGTCTTATCTATGATTATCTTGAAGGTTAGGATCCTAACGTGGATCCTCAGGTATGACCCTTGACTATTTTTTATTATACTCTTTATCCTAACCAACCCTTATACTTTGACAACCGAACCTATGATCCTTGAACTAAAACTCTTTGAGAATTTTCAATATGAGGATATTTGATCTAGGATCATATCCTAAGTTTATTAAACACTTTTTCAAACACAGCAATTGAGAAATAAGAGGATTATTGAAGGATAACAACACAAGATAAGCCAGAAAAAGTTAAGTTATATTATTAAACAAAAGGATCATTAACCCTTTCAAAAGATTATCAAAATTGCCAACCCACATTTCTACCAGCAAAACGTGGCCCGTCCACATGGGTTGGCAAAGGGTGTCCATTGTCTATGCGGTCTTAGCATTTTGCAGGAAATAAAAGCGGCAGGATCACAAAGGCTTCATCCCCCAAACAGAGGATCCCTCCACCTTTTGTAATCCTACCTATTGTTCAAAGGATCCAGGATCCTTAACCCTAAGAAACTATTGTTCAGAGATTACAGACCATAATTGTTTCAAACATCAACAACCACAAAAAACCACTACCAATCCTAAAAAATTGGGCTCCGGCCTAGTCTCGAAATATCCATCATCGCCCAATCATGCAGCCTACACCTTCGCTGCTTCATCACCACCAGCATCTCCACCTTGATCCTTCTCAGCGTCACCACCTTCCAGCATGGGGATCTCCTCAGCCTCATCCTCGTCCTCCAGGTCTGCCAGCCTTGCCTTCCAACCTTCAACATCCCACGAGCTTTTGTCAAAGGTAGGATCCTGAGCCTCCTCGGCCATCTGAAGTTGTATCTTATACATAGCAATTGCCGCGGAGACCTTAGCATCTTGGGTGATCTCCTGCTTCTCGTTATCCATATCAATCAACCTCTGAGCAGCCTCAGCCTTCATGACCCGGAGTTCCTTCTCAAGATCTCCTATCTTGAGATCCTTAAGCACGCCCATTTGTTGAAGGTCAGCAATCTGGCTCTCTTGGTCCTCAACATGGCCAAGATAGGTCTCAATCTCGGCAAGTTTCTGCAACAGGAGAAGAAAAAGATAAGCATAGGATCAGATGATCCTCAAGAAAAGCAGGATATGCTAGGCGGATAACCTACAGGGGCAGTGATCCTTACCTCATTCACATAGTCAAGGAATTGCTGACGGAGGAGGGGAAATCCTTGTAGATCTTCAGTAGCCTTCCTCTTCTTCCCCTTGCCCCGGATAGACGCTTTGGGAGCTGATGCTGAAGGACTGGCAGCAGGAGCCTTCTTCTTTGAAGACGTAACATTGGCAAGATCACTTAACCCAAATTTAGAAGCTGATTTGACAGACCTGGCAGACTTTCCGGCACCTACACAATCAAAAAACAAGATAAGTTGCTTTATTAATCAAACAATCCTACATATAATTTATTTTCTGTAAGGATACTTACTTGACATAGTGGCAGATGCAGAGGATACTTCTTGAGAATCTTGGACGGTGACCTGGAAACTTCTGACTTCAGGATTAAGCTTTTTAAAAGCTAGAACTCTCTCTTTTGCAGCAGGGCTTAATTTCAGATGAGCAATGGATATAGCTGCACAAGAAATAAAAAGAGATATTAGTGATCCTCATCATATGGGACAAGGCTGACAATGATCCTTAGAGGATCCTCTATCCTACCATGAGTGGCCCATTCTTTGGGCAGATCCTTCCCATCCGGGATGGAATCCCTTCTAACAAAGAAAAAACGACGCTTCCAGTTAGGATCATTCTTGGTGACCTTGAAGACAGGGTGATCCTCCCCGGCTTTCCGTTTCAGCAGATACCGGTAAGAGCCAAAAGTGGTAAGATCGTAAAACTCGGCCAACTCCGTCATCCCCAGATCAATCCCTCTCTGCTCAATGATCCTTTCGAAGGTATACAGAACCCTCCAGATCATCGGCATAGCTTGGATATAAGAGATGCCGGTTAAAGAAAAGAAGGATTGGGTGAAGGATGGAAAAGGATATGAATACCCTATGGTGAATGGAGTAGCAGGAAAAGCCACCCAGGTATCCGAAACAGAATCACTCAGAGCGGTAGGTGTGAAGGACTTGAAAACCGCATTCGCCGGAAAACAATGACGAATTCTGTCTATGTGAACATCAGTAAAACAACACCTCTCCGTAGGAGAATCCTTGATAATCCCCTGGCTTTTTAAAGGACTATCCTTCTTAGAATCCTTGTGTGGAGAATTCCGGAGCAACATGTTTATGACAAGACGGAAACAGAGTAGAAGCAAAAAACAGAGCAAAGGGAAGGAAGAAGGGAAAGAGAGAAGAAGAGGATACCTGATCAAGTCTTCGGTTGTGATTATAAAGGGAAGATACCTCGAATTTAAATACCGAATGATCCTAACCCTATCTCCTATTTATAATGATGATTTGCAGGGATTGTCACATCTGTGACGTAATTATCACAACGGCTAGTCCATGTGTAACGGCTAGTTATCCGGAATCGCCCGTTAGAGATAAGATCAAAACAAAATATAACTCGTCTATTTACAATTAACTCCTTATATTTTGGGGGCAATTGTTAGGGCTGGATTTTTATTATAGGTGATCCTTACACATGATCCTAACCAGTGATCCTTGTTTCTTTGGCAGACAGTGATCCTCCGCAGAACTTCAAGATCAGGATCATGGGGAATTATGGTGATCCTCATACTAACGGCCACTTCCACTCAATACAATATTGTTTTGCAGGAACATCTAGCAGGATATGCTCTAGACATCATGATCCAGGAACGCGTCTTCACAAATATGGCAAGAGCTTAATCGAAGAAAGACGTTGCACAGGATATGGAAACTAGGCTTGATTTATGGGCAGCAATTTAGGCTAGATTGTCTTTATTTCTAAAGGGGTAATGAGCTGATAATTAGTCATTTTACCTAAAATAGGTCACCTACACACATATAAGTACCACCCTTCTTCATTCGGAAGAACACACACGACATACGACACAACTCTCAAACACTTAGACACTCAGTGATCCTTGTACTCAGCTCATTATCATCCAAAGTTGTAATCATATTTTTGTTATATTGAAGTTGGTGATCGGTAGTTGCCATCACCCGAGGTTTTTTATGCCGGAGATCATTCATTGATCAAGGGCTTTTTCCTCGTATAAATCATCGTGTCTTTACATCTTTATCACAGAAGTGATCCTTTACTTTCATAATTAACCAAGCATCATACCCCGTTTTCATAAAGTTTGGTTACATTATCCTTGTGTGATTTTTGACCAAAACACTTCCCGTCAGCAGGATTGATAGTATTTTGAAATGCTTTTCTCAACACCATATCTCCGACTTGAAATTTCCTTAATCTGACATTTTTGTTGTAGGCACCAGCCATTCTTTGTTGGTAGCTTGCCATCCTTATCCTAGCTAGATCCCCGATTTCTTCAATAGTATCCAAATCCTGAGCTAGAATTGTAGCATTTTCTTCAGGATCACGAGCACTTGTTTTAGCAGTTGGGATCACCATTTCTGTTGGGATCACTGCCTCTGCCCCAAATACTAAAGAGAAAGGTGTTTGACCAGTGGCATTCTTGGGAGTTGTTCTATCAGCCCATAGCACATAAGGTAACTCTTCTGCCCATTTTCCCTTCTTGGATCCTAGCTTCTTCTTTAGATTGTTGATGATGATCTTGTTGGATGATTCTGCTTGGCCATTGGCTTGTGGATGAACTGGTGTTGATGTTATCATCTTGATTCCCCAACTGTCACAAAAGTTAGTAGTTCTGCTTCCAATGAATTGGGAACCATTATCACATACAATTTCAGAGGGAATGCCAAATCTAGTTATAATGTTTCTTTTGATAAAGGATATAACTTCTTTTTCTCTGACTTGAGCAAAAGCTTCAGCTTCTATCCATTTAGAGAAGTAGTCAGTCATGGCAAGCATAAATACTTTTCCACCAGGTGCTTTAGGGAGCTTGCCAACTATATCCATCCCCCATCTCATGAATGGCCAAGAGGATGGTATAGGATGTAGCAGTTCAGCTGGTTGATGAAGGATATTGCTGTGTCTTTGACAAGGATCACATTTCCTAGCATATTCTACAGCATCCCTTTTCATGGTTGGCCAGTAGTATCCTGTTCTAAGGATCCTTGAGAATAATGCCCTGCCCCCAGTGTGGTTTCCACAATCTCCTTCATGGAAGTCTCTTAACACTTCTTCAATTTCAGGATCCTCAATACATCTTAAGTATGGTCCTGCAAGGGATCGTTTATATAGTACATTATTTAAGATTGTAAATTGAGATACCTTGATCCGGAAAGCTCTAGGATTTTCTCCCATTGGAATCTCTCCGTTTTGCAAGTATTTCATGATTGGTGAGACCCATGATCCTGAATAAGACTGAGCTTCTTCACTAGGGATTACTGCAGTATCCTCTTCTATTTCCATGGCCACTTGATTTTCAATAGCAGGAGCTAGGATATAGATGATAGGGATACTTATGTCTTCTGGAATTTTAAGGATGATTCTAAGTTGGCCAATGCATCAGCTTCCGTGTTATCCTCCCTCGGTACATGTGTTAAGCTGAAAGAAACAAAAGAGAGTGCCAATTTTTTTACTATCTCTAAATATTTGGTTAGTTTTTCACCTTTAACAGCATAGGATCCGTTAAAGTGATTGGTGATCAATAATGAGTCTACATATATTTTAAGATATTTTACCCCCATATCCTTAGCAATTTGCAAGCCAGCAATCAAGGCTTCATACTCAGCCTCATTGTTAGTTGCTTGGAACTCATAGGCTATGGAGTGGGGTATTATGTCCCCCTGTGGCGATTTTAGTAGGATCCCGAGCCCTGTGCCCTTGACATTTGAGGATCCGTCAGTGTGTAATATCCAAGGATCCTTGGTTTCATCCAGCTGCTGGACCTCCAATTCTGCTTCTTTTTGTAGATCACTACTGAAATCAGCCACAAAGTCGGCTAAGGCTTGTGATTTAATGGCTGTTCTTGGTTCATATCTTATATCATGGGCACTAAGCTTCACTGCCCACTTAGCCATTCTCCCTGACATCTCCGGTTTCCTGAGGACATTCTTAATTGGAAAATTAGTTTTAACAACAATAGTATGGGTTTCAAAATAATGCCTTAACTTAGTGGATGCCATGATTAATGCAAGAATAAGTTTTTCGAGGTGTGAGTACCTGGATTCGGCATCAAGTAGACTTTTACTTACATAGTAGATAGGATATTGTGTACCTTCGTGATCCTTGACAAGGACAGCACTTACAGCGGTTGAGGATACCGCCAGGTATAAGGATAACACATCTCCTTTTTCCGGTTTTGCTAATGCTGGTGCTGAGGACATATATTCTTTAAGGGCTTGTAAAGCGTTCTCATGCTTCTCAGTCCATTCAAACTTCTTATTCTTCCTTAGGATATCGTAGAATTCTTTGCATTTTTCTGAGGATTTCGATATGAACCTGTTCAAAGCTGCTATCCTGCCTGTCAGTCTTTGAACATCCTTGGCATTGGCAGGAGATTTGATATTTACTAATGCTTTGATTTGTTCCGGGCTTGCTTCAATGCCCCTCTGAGTTACCATGTATCCTAGGAACTTTCCTGCCTTAACACCAAAATGGCATTTTGAAGGATTAAGTTTCATGTTGTAATTATCAAGGATATCGAATGCTTCTTCCAAGTTCCTTAGGTGATCCTCAGCTTTCTTTGACTTGACCACCATATCATCTATGTACACCTCCATAGTTTTTCCAATTTGATCTTTGAACATCATATTTACCAGCCTTTGATATGTTGCACCTGCTCGAAGTAGTCTCTCTACTTCTTCTTGAATAATGGCATTCCTTTCTGGTGCAAACTTCCTCCATTTTTGATGGATTGGTTTGATAGACCTGTCAATGCCAAGTTTGTGAGTAATAATATCCTTAGATATACCTGTCATATCTTCATGTTTCCAAGCAAAGGTAGGTTTTCTTCTTTTGAGGAAGGATATTAAGTCTTCTTTCATCTTGCCAAGGATCCCTGATCCGATATAGATTTTTGATTCAGGATCACTAGGATCCAAGAGGATTTCGTCCACATCTTGTTCCCTTGCCTCCAAGACATCCCTCGGAGGATACTGTAATTGCTATTGCTCCCTTGGCTTCGAGGTTGGCTTCATGGATGAGGTATAACAATCCTTAGCCTCCTGCTGATCACTGTCGATCTTGATTATTCCCCATGGGCTAGGGAGCTTCACACATTGATGGTAGGTAGATGGGACTGCTTTCATATCATGTATCCAAGGCCTGCCAAGGATAACGTTGCAACAAGATAAACAGTCAATAACACAAAATTTTTGGTAATTATGTAATCCTTCCACGTAGATTGGGAGTTTGATGTCCCCCAGAGTTTTCTTCGTTTCTCCACTGAATCCTACAAGCACGGAGGATCTTGGTGTGATGTCTGATTCTGGGATACCTATTTTCTTCAGAACATCAAGCTGGATAATGTTCACTGAGCTTCCTCCGTCGATAAGGATCCTGCGGACAAAATGGTAAGAGATAAAGAGAGTGATAACTAAACTATCATGGTGAGGATCCTGAATGTTAATGCGATCATCCTCATCAAATGTTATCATCTTCCCTTCTGAGACACTTGATGTTCTAATAGGCCTTTCACCATTATCCATTTTTGATTCTTTTGCATGTCTTTTGGCCGCCGAGAAGGATGTACCACAGATGTCTGATCCTCCGGATATAAAGTTGATCACTTGTGCATTTGCCGGAGGTGCTGGAGCTTTTTCGGGGATCCTTTCAGGATCCTGAGTCCTTTGCTTTTTTCTTCCCAATAATTCTTTTAGGTGCCCCTTGCTTAACAGATATCCAATCTCTTTCCTTAAAGCTATGCATTCTTCAGTTAGATGCCCAAAATCCTCATGGTATGCACACCATTTTGACTTGTCTTTAGTCCCGGATGGTTTATCATTCTTCCTGGGCCACCTAGCTTTTTCACCTAGATTCTGCATTGCAAGGATTAGTTCATGATTAGCAACGGAAAAACAATATTCTGAGATTGGAGGATATTCTTCATCATCCTCTTCTTGGTCAACAGCATGCACATTCTTGTTCTCATTTCTATGGTAGGATTTGAATTTGTTGTTCTTGAAGGAGGATCCTTGCTTCTCCTGTTTTGAGGATCCTACTTGTCTCTCCTGGATCCTCTTGTCATCCTCTAGCCGGATGAACCTGAGTGCTCGAGTTCTTACTTCATCTAGATTCCTGCATGGTGTCATAACAAGATCATCATAGAATAATGAATCCTTAAGCAGTCCCATTTTGAAGGCTTCAACAGCCGTAGCCATATCCAAGTTGGGAATGTCCAAGGATTCTTTACTAAATTTAGTTATATAATCCCTTAATGATTCATTATGATTTTGAGTTATCCTGTACAAATCACTAGTTAATTTTTCAAATTTTCTGTTACAAGAGAATTGGTTATTGAATAAATTAACTAAATTAGCAAATGAAGTAATAGAGTAGGGGGGAAGACTTAGCAGCCACTTAAGAGCTGATCCCGTAAGAGTGGATCCAAATCCTTTACATAGGCATGCTTCCTTCAACTTTTCTGGGATAGGATTAATCTCCATCCTCTCCCTGTATTGTGCTATATGCTCCTCTGGATCCGTTGTGCCATCATACAGCTTCATGGTAGGGATATGGAACCTTTTGGGTACCTCTGCATCACAAATTGGTGGTGCAAAGCGAGATACCTTGTGGCTTCCATCTGCAATCTCTGGGATAGGCTTGACTACTCCTGGAACACTTGAGATCATATCTTTTAGCTTCTGCAACTCCCTGGCCATAGCATGATTGGTACCTGTATCCTGCATGAATCCATGGTTAGTGGTAGGATAATTATTTAAAGTGTTACCTCCCATTGGGTTCAAGTTAGGGAACCCATATTGCTGGGATTCTGGAACAACGGAGGGACCAGTGGAAGCAATGGTCTGCATTGGAATGAAGTCCCCTTGATGGACATCTAGACTTCCTGTTTGCAAACTTTTTAGGGATCCTGGTATCTGGAAGGATCCTGGTGTCTGGGATGATCCTGGAACGAAGGAGGATCCTTGAACCTGGGATGATCCTGGAACAAAGGAGGATCCTTGGCCCTGGAATGATCCTGGAACAAAGTAGGATCCTTGAAACTGCTGTGCCCCCGGATAGGCTCCCGGATTCATGAAGGATCCTAAATGCTGGGGATAGGATCCTGCCGGCTGGAAGTGTGAGCCTATTGCCTGAGTCATTGCAGTCGATCCGTGGTGCAATCCTCTTGATTCTCCCATGATTTGCACGTCTGGAATTCCTGATGGCTGAGAAGTAATCATTGGAGTATCAAAGCTCAAGGATTTGGGCATTAATGGAGAATGATCCTCTGCCGTTTTCTTCTGTCTTTTGAGATCTCCAATTTCCCTGAGGATCCTTTCATTAGTTTCATCCTGCCGCTGCATACGATCCTTCATCTGCAAAATCAAAGTAAATACATCACTAGTACTGGGAATATAAGAATTCATAGCAGAAGGAGATGGAGTTTTAGAAGTGGTAGTAGTTTGTCTCTTCTCAGCATTCTTCTGGGATCCTGCCGGTGGTGGAGGCAGAATGCTCTGGGACGAGGTGACTGCAGACATTGTCGTGGACATGTTTTTCAATGATGAAGCCATGTAACGCTTCGAAATGATTTCGAACAAAAGATTTTCTTATGAATGAAGCACCAATTGCCCCACGGTGGGCGACAAACTGTTTTGGTCAAAAATCACACAAGGATAATGTAACCAAACTTTATGTAAACGGGGTATGATGCTTGGTTAATTATGAAAGTAAAGGATCACTTCCGTGATAAAGATGCAAAGACACAATGATTTATACGAGGAAAAAGCCCTTGATCAATGTATGATCTCCGGCATAAAAAACCTCGGGTGATGGCAACTACCGATCACCAACTTCAATATAAGAAAAATATGGTTACAACTTTGGATGATAATGAGCTGAGTACAAGGATCAGTATTGTTTCGAGTGTCTAAGTGTGTGAGAGTTGTGTTGTATGTCGTGTGTATTCTTCCGAATGAGGAAGAGTGGTATTTATACGTGTGTAGGAGACCTATTTTAGGAAAAAAGACTAATAATCAGCTCATTACCCCTTTAGAAATAAAAGACAATCTAGCCTAAATTGCCGCCCTTAAATCAAGCTAAGTTTCCATATCCTTTGCAACGTCTATCTTTGATTAAGCTCGTGCTATAATTGTGAAGACGCGTCCCTTGATTACGATGCTAAGAGCGTATCCTGCTAGATGTTCCTGCAAAATAATGTTGTATTACACGAAGATAACTATTAGCATGAGGATCCTTCCAATGGTCCATGATCCTGATCCTGAAGTCCTGCTGAGGATCACTGTCTGCCAAAGAAACAAGGATCACTGGTTAGGATCACGTGTAAGGATCACATATGATAAAAATCCAGCCCTAACACGTACTACCATCTAAGCTTAATGTACAACTAATTCATGCATATCCTTCTAACCTCATACATAATTCACCAAAATTCCTCCTTCTAATCATCATGAATCATTTCTACATAATCATTAAACATACTAGAATCACATTTCTTTCAATTCCTCTAACAAGAATCTACCATGCATGCCAAAATACATCAATATTAAGCAAGAATTGGACATGGGTGATCATTCAAGTTGTTATCATCACCATAACCAAATGGGTTTCACATATAAACATCAATTTAACCCAAACCATGCATAATCCATGTTCTACATGATGATTCTAACTCATAAACAAGTTCAATTTCATACTACTTCAAAGATTAATCAAAACCCTTATCATTAACTAGCATCAAATCACATAATTCGACTTACCCCATGATGGGAAACCCTTAGATGACTAAGGAATTGATCACATGCATTCGATTGACCTTCAATTTCCTTCTTAATTTGATGATTTGAGAGGTGTTAGGGTTTTGAGGGGAAGGTTTCCCCTGGTCTCTCCTCACGATCGCACACACACCCACTTCCATTCCCTGGGCATTTTTTTTTGTTATGTGTTTTAATAACACATTTTTCATTTTCAACCCCTCACTTATTCATAACATGTCATCTTCCCCCATTTCTTCATACTAATCTAGCAAACCTTCATGCATACCTAAGAATTTTAGATTTACTAAAATTTATAAGACTTTACTAATGGTAAAAATCTATGTTTACCATTTCCTTCCGTCAAATACTGCGATTAAAACATTATATTATGTCATACGAAATTTGGGGTGTTACAAGTCTACCCCCCTTAAAGAAGGTTTCGTCCCCGAAACCTTTCTCACTTTCCTCTTACACACACACATCTGTGTTTGACTTAATAGTCACATTTTAATTATAAGTAATCGTTCTATCTCATTTCGTAATTATTCATACACTTGGCTTCTTCTTAACAAGTCTATACTTTCCATGGCATACTTTCACATAACATTCTCATTTCCTCGACCCGTTAGTAGCAGGTCAGTATACATATTCATTTAAACTTATAATAATGCTTACCTTCATATGATCTGTTTAAAATAGATTTAATACTTTTGCCTCATCCTTTAAGATTTCATTCCAAGCACACGTTGTATAACATTTAACTCTTGTTTTGTTATCACAACAAAACTACTACTTCATAGTTACACCTACATGCTTAGCTCCATAGTTAGCGTCGTTCTACGTTTTCTACAGTTACTTGTACCATGCGTACTTTTACATTACCTTTAAATCATCCCATAAATTTTACATTACTTTTTCTCTTATTTAATACATTATTTAGTTTACATAAGTATACGGGTCATACTAGTCAGACATCGCGTACCATACCATGCCTATCCTAACATTCATTTTACTAAGGAGTTACTCACCTATAACTCTTCCACCATTTCCTACGTACATGCTATAACATATCACACATTCCAATTCTTACACGCATTTCTTTCATTTTATTAGTCATTTCGCCAACTTGCCACATTTTGACTTTTCAAGGTCAAATTGCACTTCTTACTTATCGTAAATGTATTGAAGTACATGCCCTTACTTCTTTCCTTTCATGCTTACTTGCAAAGACTTTACTACATTGTTTCAGTATTTCTTACCAAACTTACCCTTCCCGTCAATACTTAAGTTATTGTCCGGGTCGTAGCCCTTCATCCATCCTGACTCCCAAGAGTCGATTTCTAACACATCTAACGCGTAACTCATACAAAACTTCTTTCATTACACTATCACCTTTTACTTTATACTAACTTACATGGCCCGTTCAACTCAATCATGGTCGAACCATCGGCATCTTCTTATATAGACTAATTTCATCCCTTTATATTTTAAATCCGTTTCACGAACTCAAACGTCACATTCATGCCTTTTATTGCTTTCATGTTTTGAATCCGTCTAGCGGTTCCAAACATACCATTCATACATTTTCTTCCTTTCGTGCTTTGAATCCTTTTCGCGGATTCAAACATTTCATTTACATCATCCATTCACATCTTTCATTCATTACATGTGCTGAATCCGTCTCGCAGATTCAAACATATCGTTTTCTGCATTTCATTCCTTGAATCCGTCTTGCGGATTCAAACATTCCATTCATGCCTTTCATTCCTTGATTCCTTCTTGCCGATTCAAACATTGCATTTTACACCTTTCATTCTTTGAATCCGTCTCACGGATTCAAACATTTCATTTATACCCTGTTGATCCGTACTTTCTTACGGATTCAACATTCTTCATTCTTATCACTCATACTTTTCATTCCTACATAGTACTCTCAATTTCCCGAGAGCCTTACTACCCACTTCACCCGCACGCCCACCTGCTACCCAATTCTAACGGACATACCTGCGATAATTACCACGGTCTCACGAACGTCATATGCTTCTTGCGTACTGGCCAGGTGCGCAATTCACATACTAATTCCGTGCCTTCAGGTAATCATCGCCTTATGTCCGCATTAGTGGGTCTCAGTTCGTGCTACATTTTTACAATTTTACCAAGACAATATCGTTATCTTCCGTTTAGTACTTACCCTCCCAAGGAGACTTCTTCCTTTTTCTTTTAACAACGGTACCCATACATATCAACATTGTGTACCTGGGGTCCGTCTGTCTATTCGCATCCTTGATTGCCTTAGCATCCACCTTAGACTGCATTCACGGATCATCCTCTCCAAACTTTTAAGCTTACCTTGCACATAGCAAACCGTTAGCTTCTTCATATGAATACATACATACACGTTTTCATACCATTTCTACCTTTAGATCTTGATCGAGTCATGGATTGTACAGGTTCCTTATCACAAGAGCACATAGGTTTGAGTTCAAGTACCTACTTTCTCGTACTTGATTCCCTCAAACCAGGGCTCTGATACCAACTTGTAACGCCCTAACACGCTTTAACTAAAAGACGCAGCGGAAAATACGTACCATAAAATTTCTTTCATTATAAACCTTATGTCTTACTTGAAAGTTCACTTTTAAAATAACTCCTCTATATTAAACACATCAGACTAACTCAATTATAGAATAAAACATAACTTATATATATAACAAATTACATTCTTATACACCCCGTACAATCCTTCATGTGACTCGATCCTCGATCTCTATTCCTTGATGATCCTCATGACTTGTGTTACCTGCGCTCACCACATAAATTCATAACGTTAGTACGCATTATAAACATACACGATTTATTCTCGTTTACTTATTGATCCATTAACTCTTTACATCCCAGCTTTCCATCTGATCATACATTCCGTGGTGAGACTTCTTTGTTATTCCTGCGTTACACTTCCTTCACCATGCACGCTAATATTAACGTTAGTACTCAATTTCATTGGATACTTGCGTACCTACCTTCATACATATTTATATGTTCACACATGACCATCTACGTACATACGTACATACCCACACATATACTCATGTACATCATTACATACATATCTACTTACAAACATACCTACTCACATACATACATACATACATACTTGCATCCACGTATATACATTCGTACCTATACGCGTATGTACCTTCGTACCTAAATACATAATGCTTACGCCCATACATAGCTACTTGTGTTCATACATATACCGATACCTACATATATACCGATCTTGCATACATAATTACATACTTACATGCATTCATAAAACGAATCATAATTACACACGTGCATACCTTCGCTCACACGTACATATACTTACATAATTACATAAATACATTCATACATACATACTAACTCGAACATATCACTTACCTAATTCTCCCCGAATTACTGTCGTATCACACATAACCAATTACATACATACGTTCATACTCTTATATAAACACATCTACGTCACTTCATGCGTATCTACATACGCCGTAGTCCACGGGTAACAAACCGAAGCCTACGATACATAAATCAACTTAAATAACAAGATTTCAGCTTTTGAGACTTGGGGAGGCCGTCGGCGACGGCCCTAGAGGCGTCGGCGACGGGCCTCGCCTTTACCCGTAGCCAGAAATACCCATAAACAGCTAAATAAGGCGTCTGGCAAAACTGATGTTTTGTCGTTCGTACGCGCTAAAACGCGCATAACTTTTGAACCGTTTATCTGTTTAACCTCTCGTTCTTCCTACATGCTTGTAAATTCACATTCTATCATATTAACTTAAAATCCTACCTCCGGATTAAGGAAATTCTTAACTTAGAATCCCACATTTAGGTACCATATTACTACATATGCTTTAGGATCCCACATTTAGGTACCATATTACTACATATTCTTTAGGATCCCACATTTAGGTACCATATTACTACATATGCTTTAGGATCCCACATTTAGGTACCATATTACTACATATTCTTTAGGATCCCACATTTAGGTACCATATTACTACATATGCTTTAGGATCCCACATTTAGGTACCCTATTACTACATATTCTTTAGGATCCCACATTTAGGTACCCTATTACTACATATGCTTTAGGATCCCACATTTAGGTACTCTATTACTACATATTCTTTAGGATCCCACATTTACGACGAAGGACTTCATCACATATTTGATCTCAACATCATGTTTAATTAATTAAAACATTATATTACTTAAACGATCTAAGAAGTGATTACGGAAATCACTTACCTTGTGCATCCGTGTTCATACCCGCTTCCTTGCCTCATCTTGACCCGTTTAATCCCATCAGATTACCTTCGACTTAGATAACTTCCCTCATCTAAACTAGATCAATACATATCTTAAAACTTTCATTATTTCATATTCTTACATAATTTCCCATACTCATGAACATGAAATCTATATGCATACTAAGAAGTGAGTCGGAAGTCACTTACCTTGAGCGTCCAAGTTCAAGCATAGGTTCCATGCTTTCTTTTGACCCATTAGCCTCCGTGCTTGCGCCCGTAGACATGCTATCTATCCTTACATGACCATACATCGATACCCTTGTTAGTAAACAAGGCCACACAAAGCATCAATCACAATAAATCTATGCTCAACAATTGACTTTCATTAATGAATTTCTTGCAACTCATAGCATAGATTAACAATGAGATCCTTTCTACTCGCATAATGTAAACACGCCATTACATATCTTGCTATAAATATTTCGTGCATCACTTTGACTTCCTAAATCGTACATTTATGATAAGAGATCTAGCTCACAACATTCCTACCATTGTTGACTTTCTAGAAAGTCAACTATCAAGCATTTCAACTTCCAACTTGGACACACATTCATTCACAAATTAACCTGTTGGAATATAGTCATTATGCCATCTACGCTTCATACTCATTTTGTAGGACATATTTGGCCGCATAATCAAATAATTACATATACACATATACATACGATTCCGTTCATAACACATCTTTATAGTTAACGCCAATATCAATTAAGTTTACTCTTTTCTAGGATTCTCATTCGTTCCATAACCATTCTTAAGTTGAAACTAATACGATCAAACATTCCATATATATTCATCACATCATTCAAGCGTATGGTACGAATTTCACATATTATTGTCATTTAGGCATTTCATCAAACACCTTGTGTGCGTACTACCATCTAAGCTTAATGTACAACTAATTCATGCATATCCTTCTAACCTCATACATAATTCACCAAAATTCCTCCTTCTAATCATCATGAATCATTTCTACATAATCATTAAACATACTAGAATCACATTTCTTTCAATTCCTCTAACAAGAATCTACCATGCATGCCAAAATACATCAATATTAAGCAAGAATTAGACATGGGTGATCATTCAAGTTGTTATCATCACCATAACCAAATGGGTTTCACATATAAACATCAATTTAACCCAAACCATGCATAATCCATGTTCTACATGATGATTCTAACTCATAAACAAGTTCAATTTCATACTACTTCAAAGATTAATCAAAACCCTTATCATTAACTAGCATCAAATCACATAATTCGACTTACCCCATGATGGGAAACACTTAGATGACTAAGGAATTGATCACATGCATTCGATTGACCTTCAATTTCCTTCTTAATTTGATGATTTGAGAGGTGTTAGGGTTTTGAGGGGAAGGTTTCCCCTGGTCTCTCCTCACGATCGCACACACACCCACTTCCATTCCCTGGGCATTTTTTTTTGTTATGTGTTTTAATAACACATTTTTCATTTTCAACCCCTCACTTATTCATAACATGTCATCTTCCCCCATTTCTTCATACTAATCTAGCAAACCTTCATGCATACCTAAGAATTTTAGATTTACTAAAATTTATAAGACTTTACTAATGGTAAAAATCTATGTTTACCATTTCCTTCCGTCAAATACTGCGATTAAAACATTATATTATGTCATACGAAATTTGGGGTGTTACAAGTCTACCCCCCTTAAAGAAGGTTTCGTCCCCGAAACCTTTCTCACTTTCCTCTTACACACACACATCTGTGTTTGACTTAATAGTCACATTTTAATTATAAGTAATCGTTCTATCTCATTTCGTAATTATTCATACACTTGACTTCTTCTTAACAAGTCTATACTTTCCATGGCATACTTTCACATAACATTCTCATTTCCTCGACCCGTTAGTAGCAGGTCAGTATACATATTCATTTAAACTTATAATAATGCTTACCTTCATATGATCTGTTTAAAATAGATTTAATACTTTTGCCTCATCCTTTAAGATTTCATTCCAAGCACACGTTGTATAACATTTAACTCTTGTTTTGTTATCACAACAAAACTACTACTTCATAGTTACACCTACATGCTTAGCTCCATAGTTAGCGTCGTTCTACGTTTTCTACAGTTACTTGTACCATGCGTACTTTTACATTACCTTTAAATCATCCCATAAATTTTACATTACTTTTTCTCTTATTTAATACATTATTTAGTTTACATAAGTATACGGGTCATACTAGTCAGACATCGCGTACCATACCATGCCTATCCTAACATTCATTTTACTAAGGAGTTACTCACCTATAACTCTTCCACCATTTCCTACGTACATGCTATAACATATCACACATTCCAATTCTTACACGCATTTCTTTCATTTTATTAGTCATTTCGCCAACTTGCCACATTTTGACTTTTCAAGGTCAAATTGCACTTCTTACTTATCGTAAATGTATTGAAGTACATGCCCTTACTTCTTTCCTTTCATGCTTACTTGCAAAGACTTTACTACATCGTTTCAGTATTTCTTACCAAACTTACCCTTCCCGTCAATACTTAATAGATTCCAATTATTAACATCTGTTAGTATGTTAATGCTCTTGGCAAACTGTGAATCAGTAAAGTCACACAGGCCATATATCATAAAGGGTTAATTTTAAATTCCCTTAAATTATTTAACCACTTCTTTGAAAGTGAAGTGCCTGTGGACAATAATTTAATGTCTTCCGTGACTAAGGACAGTGGTAGCTTATGACTCCCTGTTAATAGATGGTAACGAACTATGATTCGACCTAAAACACCTAGATACTGTAGAATCTTGGTTATTAAATATCTTAACTGTCCTTGTGACCAGGCCCTTATGTGCTAATAATAAGAGTATTATAGGATAATAATAACATCCTAATGTTTTAATAACTTAACCTAAAATGGCAATTTAAAACCTTGGTTAATAAAACATAAAATACTATAAAGAGCCTTTAAGATAAAACTTTGCCTATTTATTATATGTAGCGTTGAAGCTACATGGCCAGATCAGAGGAAGCCAATAGCCATCCGGTTGAGAACCGTGATGATGCAAAGTTCCTAGTGACTAGTGCTGAGTTAAAAGCAATTGTGAATGAAGCGGTTGAGAAAGCCTTAGCGCGACAGTACAGTGAGTACAGTGAAACCCGCAGTAGAACTCTGTCTACACCGCATGCGAAACCAAAGAATCATTCTGAGGTTCGCAACAAGCCGCCACCTACTCCTCCCAAACCTAAGAAAGATGAGGATCGTCATTCCTCAAATGAAAACAGTGTTCACCCCAAGAAGCTTGTGGTTGATGAAGCCCCACGTGCCAAAGGTTGCACATATAAATACTTTGTGTCATGTAAACCCAGGGAGTTTACTAGGGAGAAAGGGGCAGTTGACTGTATGTCATGGCTTGATGAGATTGAGACGGTGGTAGACATCAGTGGATGTGCTGAGAAGGATATGGTTAAGTTTGCATCCCAATCTTTCAAGGATGAGGCTCTAGCCTGGTGGGGAGCATTGATCCAGGCTTCTGGAAAGGCTACCCTGTATAGTATGTCTTGGGAGCAGTTTGTTGCTCTTGTCAAGGAAAACTACTGCCCTCAGCATGAGGTTGAGCGCATAGAGTCCGATTTCCTATCTCTGACTATGAAAAACCTAGACTGCCAGGCGTACCTCACGAGTTTCAACACCCTATCCAGATTGGTTCCTTACCTGGTAACCCCTGAACCTAAAAGGATCGCGCGCTTTATTGGGGGTTTGGCCCCAGAAATCAAGGCCAGCGTGAAGGCCTCGCGACCTGTTACATTCCGATCTGTCACCGACTTATCTCTGTCTCTCACTGAAGATGCAGCGAGACAGAGAGCTCCGAGAAGTGCGGAATCTGACAAGAGGAAGCGTGAAGATGATACTTCACGTAGATCGAGTAAGAAGCATAGGGGAAACCATGATGGTAAGAAAGGGTTTGAGACCAGAAGGAGTGAGCACCAGTCGGGCGATAGGCCCAAGTGCAAGATCTGTAGGAAGCACCATTTTGGAAGGTGCAGGTTTGAACAGAAATCCTAGTCTAAGATGTGTGGGATATGCAAGTCTTCTGAACACCGGACTCTTGAGTGCAAAAGGTTAAAGGATGCAACTTGCTTCAGTTGCAACGAGAAGGGGCACATCAAGACCAACTGCCTGAAGAATGCTAAGAAGACTGAAGAAGGAAAGAAGACCAATGCCAGGGTCTTCCAAATGAATGTTCAAGAGGCCATCCAGAACGATAACGTCATAACTGGTACGTTTCTCATTAACGACGTTTTCGCAAGAGTATTATTTGATTCTGGGAGCAGATAAATCTTTTGTGGATAGTAAATTCTGTGAGCTGTTAGGATTGCCTATTAAAGCCCTTAGTGCAAAGTATGAGGTAGAATTAGCAGATGGTACCTTAGAAACAGTCTCGACTGTGTTAGATGGATGTGCTATATCCATTAGGAACCACTCTTTTCCTCTATCCCTGCTACCCTTCAAGTTAGCTGGTTTCGATGTGGTATTGGGCATGGATTGGTTATCGCATAACCAAGCCCAGATCGTATGCAGTAGAAGGCAAGTAATAATCAAGACTCCATCTGGAGAATCTCTTACTATTCAGGGAGATACGCGTCATGGATTGCCTAAGCAGATGTCTATGCTCAAAGAATCCCAGTGTTTGAAGAATGGTTGTGTCATCTATATGGCACAAGTAACCATTGATGAGCAAAAGCCCAAGATTGAAGATATTCCCATTATATCCGAATACCCTGAAGTCTTTCCAGTAGAACTGCCTGGTTTGCCACCAGACAGGCAAGTGGAATTCAAAATCGATATCGTTCCTGGAGCTGCACCTATTGCTAGAGCGCCTTATAGGCTAGCACCAATGGAGATGAAGGAATTGAGAACGCAGCTAGACGATTTGCTAGCCAAGGGTTTCATTAGACCTAGTTCGTCTCCTTGGGGAGCACCGATTTTATTTGTCAAAAAGAAAGATGGTTCGATGCGTCTATGTATCGATTACCGAGAGCTTAACAAGGTTACCATTAAGAATAGGTATCCTCTACCCAGGATCGACGTTCTATTCGATCAACTTCAAGGGGCGAGCTACTTCTCCAAGATAGATCTGAGGTCGGGATATCATCAGTTGAAGGTTAAGGATGAAGATGTACACAAGACTGCGTTTAGGACTCGTTATGGTCACTACGAGTTCCTAGTGATGCCTTTCGGGCTCACAAGCGCACCTGCCGCATTCATGGATCTCATGAATCGCGTTTGCAAACCTTATTTGGATAAATTTGTCATCGTCTTCATTGATGACATTCTCATTTATTCCAAGAGTCAGGCTGATCACGAGAAGCACCTCCGTTGTATTCTGAAGTTGCTTCATCAAGAAAAGCTATACGCGAAGTTTTCCAAATGTGACTTTTGGTTGAAAGAAGTCCAATTTCTTGGACATGTGGTCAGTGAGCGTGGTATTCAAGTGGATCCCGCAAAAGTTGAAGCTGCCATGAATTGGCGGGGGCCAAAGACACCTACGGAAATCCGCAGTTTCCTAGGTTTAGCTGGATACTACAGGAGATTCATCGAAAATTTCTCAAGAATTGCAGCACCCCTAACTTTGCTGACTCGCAAGAATAGCAAGTTCAATTGGGGACCTAAGCAGCAAGAGTCATTCGATACTTTGAAGAAGAAATTAAGTAACGCTCCCGTGTTGACGTTACCTGATGAAATCGATGAATTTGTAGTCTATTGTGATGCATCACACACCGGAATGGGTTGTGTGTTAATGCAGAAAGGCGAGGTCATTGCCTACGCTTCACGACAATTAAAGGAATTACACCACTCATGACTTGGAATTGGGTGCCGTTGTATTTGCACTAAAGTTGTGGAGGCACTATTTGTATGGCACTAAATGTGTGACCTATTCTGATCATAAAAGCCTTCAACACCTGTTCAATCAGAAAGAATTGAACATGAGACAGCGACGATAGATGGAAACTTTAAATGACTATGATTGTGAAATAAGATACCATCCAGGCAAGGCCAATGTAGTCGCAGATGCCCTGAGCAGGAAGGAAAGGATAAAGCCAATCAGAATCAACGCCAAAAGCATTGAGGTGAAGAACAGTCTAAATGAAAGATTGTTAGCTGCACAGAAGGAAGCAGTGCTAGAAGCTAATTACCCTAATAAGAAGCTAGGAGTGACTGAAGAACAGTTATCCTATGGCAAGGACGGAATCCTGAGGCTAAATGGAAGAATATGGGTTCCTATTTTTGGAGGTCTTCGTGACGTTATCCTCAAGGAAGCCCACAGTTCCAAATACTCCGTCCATCCTGGAGCGGATAAGATGTATCAGGATGTAAAGGCAAATTACTGGTGGATAGGCTTGAAAAAGTCTATAGCCACCCATGTGGCTAAATGTCTGACGTGCGCTCAAGTTAAAGCTGAGCATCAGAAACCGTCAGGTTTGCTGCAACAGCCTGACCTGGAAATGGGAAATGGTAACGATGGATTTTATTACCAAGTTGCCTAAGACGTCGAAAGGAAATGACACTATTTGGGTGATAGTTGATCGACTGACTAAGTCAGCACATTTCCTACCCATTAAAGAGACTTTCAGCTCTGACATGCTAGCCCAACTGTACGTGGATAAGATAGTATCCCTGCATGGCGTACCAGTATCCATTATCTCTGATCGGATACCAGATATACGTCTCATTTCTGGAAAAGTTTCCAAAGGTCTCTGGGTACGCAACTGAATTTTAGTACAGCTTATCATCCTCAGACGGATGGGCAAAGTGAGCGTACTATTCAAACCCTGAAGGACATGCTTCGTGCATGCGTGATTGACCTAGGAGGAAGTTGGGATAGACACCTGCCTCTGATCGAGTTCTCATACAATAATAGCTACCACACCAGCATTAAGGCTGCGCCTTTTGAGGCATTATATGGTAGGAAGTGCAGAACACCCATTTGTTGGGCAGAGGTAGGAGACGTCCAAGTTTCAGGACCTGAATTGGTTCTGGAGACAACTGACAAAGTTACCCAAATTACTGAGCACTTAAAAGCTGCCCGTGATAGGCAGAAGAGCTATGCCAATGATAGGAGAAAGCCCCTCAAGTTCGAGGTTGGCGATAAGGTTTTGCTCAAGGTATCACCTTGGAAAGCGGTAATGAGATTTGGCAAGAAAGGTAAGTTAAGCCCAAGATACATTGGACCATTCGAGATCATCGAATGTGTAGGATCAGTGGCTTATAAGCTGAACTTACCAGAGGAACTTAGTGGTATTCACAATGTGTTCCATATCTGCAATCTGAAGAAATGTCTAGCTGATGAATCGCTAGTCATACCGCATACAGATGTGCATATCGATGAAAGCTTAAAGTTCATAGAAAAGCCTGTGTCGATTGAGGACCGAAAGGTAAAGAAGCTTCGGAGGAAGCACGTACCCATTGTCAAGGTCAAATGGGAGGGCCGCAGAGGTCCTGATTATACGTGGGAGTTAGAATCCACGATGAAGGAGAAATGCCCTCAATTGTTTCAGTAAATCTCGAGGTCGAGATTTCTTTTAAGGGGGTGAGGATGTAACACCTCGAAAATTCCTGTCCATTAGAATAAAGACACGTGTCATCTGTGACAGGCGTGTCAGAGAAACCGGATTTAATAAAGAGATATGTGGTAGGATTTCTGATAAAAAGGGGCGTCATGTTATTTAGAATACCTCTGAACGGCCCAAGGGCGACACGTTATTAAATCACCTCCGAGCGACCCAAATTTTATAAATCCCAAGATCCTTAAATCAATTGATGATCATCTCATACGATAACCGGTTGTTCTCGAATAAATAAAGTTTCATCTTTATTAAGGGCTATGGAATTATAAGTTGTTACTACTCCTAATCTAAATAAAATTCTTATGAATAAGAATTGATATAAGCTTGGCCAAGTATTGAGAATCCAAGACTCAATTTTTGAAATCTCCGTCAATTACAAGTCCTTTTTGAGTAGAGATTAAATGGGGGACATGTAAGGGCAAATGAGCCATGCAATGGCTGGTCAAGATGGTCCCACAATCTGAAAAGTGAAGGCATGTTTCGGGTATTGTGGATTGCATGGTCAAGACTTAAAAGTTTGCAAACTTTTGTCTTCTGGCCATCGCTTACCTACCGCAAGGCCCTTGGCTTACGGTCCGTAAGCAGGGTGCATGAGAATGTCCCGCACGGATCGGTTACGGACCGCAAAGCCTTAGGCTTACGGTCCGTAAGGAGGACACCTGAACCATGTTTCAGCAAGGTCGGTTACGGACCGCAAAGCTTTAAGCTTACGGTCTGTAAGGAAGGCATACGGACCGCAAGGCCATATGCTTACGGTCCGTAAGGACGTCGCTGGCAGCAGGTTTTGGACAGCTGCCTGTCCAACAAGTTAAGCCGACTTAAAACCTAAAATGGTGAATCTATGGGCTTCCTAGGCAGTATATAGACCCTTAGGGACATCTGGGATGATCTTGTAACTATCCTAGACTTGCTTGTCAAGATCTTGGAGCTCCTAGTTCACTATATAAAGAGTTCAAGTGTGTTCATTTGTTCTTGCTCATTTGGAACACTTGGCTCAAGGCTCTCTGGAACTTCTCTGGTCACCAACTCATTTTCTTAGGCTCTCTAATTCATCTTAGGACTCTTGTAAGTGTCCTTAACCTTCTTTAATCCTTTCTAGCTTAGCTAATTAAGTAAAAGTCAAACCGTCGTAATTAAGGTTTGACTTCGTGAT
This sequence comes from Helianthus annuus, assembly GCF_002127325.2. Classification (NCBI taxonomy): domain Eukaryota; kingdom Viridiplantae; phylum Streptophyta; class Magnoliopsida; order Asterales; family Asteraceae; genus Helianthus; species Helianthus annuus. The sequence continues at coordinate 27,283,020 of NC_035434.2, read as the reverse complement.
TAAGCATAATGTGCTTTGTCAAATCACGAATTAAAGATACCTTTAGGAAGGTAATTAAGTGGGTAACAAACCCTTAAAAGGGTGTTTCCAGATTCCCACTCTAAGCAAGTCAATTGTCGAGTCAAAGCTAATCGTAAAAAGTCAACAGAATGCTTAATTTCAAATTAACGTATAATTAGCAATGTAGGTTGCATGTAACCTGTTTGAACATTAATATAACTTGGTAATAAGCATAAGAACATGTTCCAACATGTTCAACTCGACAATTTTCTGTTTAGGCCCGGTTCGGAACCGAAAGTCGCATAGTTTGAATTTCGCTTTGACTTTCAGTTCTAACCCGTTTTAGTCAAGATTAAAACTGCCTTAGAGCTTCTTTTGGACCTATTAACATGTCAGTATATCCTCCTGTGATTATACAATGTGGTTCATTAGATATCTAGTTCGTATGCATGTTTCCGTTAAATGCCCATATGTTGACCATTATGCCCAAATGTCCAAAAATCATGATTTTTGAAAATATAAAAGGGTAGACACCTTAGTTACTGAAATATAAAGTTGTCCCCAAAATTTGACATCAGTTTGAGGTCTAGATTAAGAGTTATGCTCATTAGCGTAACTAGAAGCCTTCTCAGTAAATAATTAGCGTATTTAACGCATAACCTATCTAAACCCGAATTTTATACCAAAACTTTATGACCACTGTTATATAATAATATTTTGGGAATTTGAAAGATTTTTATTTATTTTTAGGCTGAGCATAACTAGAGGTTCTTAGCTTATTCGGCTTATGCCGGTATTACCCTTTTTGGTCATAAAATGAGTTTTACATAACCTTTTGACCCCAAACCTTTTTCTACTGATTTGTTATGTTAAATATAGTATTTTGAGCCTTCTGGGCTTTTCTTTTAAAACCCAGAAATGGCTCCAAATCGCCTTTTTAGGCATTTTTATGACATAATATATGTCGAAACTAGTTTTATATATAAGGTCTAATACCTACTGATATATTTAATAAAAAAATTTATGTTATAATAGTAGACTAAAGTTAGAAACTCAGATTTTCCGTTTTTACCCTTTTAGCTTATGTAAAATTACCAAAATGCCCTTATGAGGCGTAGTTGGCGTTTAAAAACATTTGGGGCATATTTGGACAAACCTTACTGATATTACGATATATTCGGTGCATATAATCTCAGGAAACTTGCATATGACTTATATGGTTACTCGTTACGCACTTTCGCGTTCGGATCGGCTTATGTCACTAGTTCACGCATATTAGCCGAAACGGGTCAAACCATATCATCTTAGTCTCTAAATTCAGAATGTGTTTATTTTACCCATATTATACAAGTATCCAAGCTTGTAGGGTCTAAATCACATTCCTCCCCGGTTTTCGCATTCCTCGCGATTAAACCATATTTACTCTTTGAAACAAACCGGTCTAGGCCTAGGCTATATTAAAGACCCGGTAGGATTCTAATAGGTTATTATAACCTTCGTTCCAGAATAGGAGCCCAGTAAAAGACACGTGCATTTTTGAATTTGTGATTATACTTGCTCAGGTAAATACTTTTAACTTATTTTCCTTTATACGGGCTTGGGGGTACGGTATATAAAATACCGCTTGGTCGGGCAATTGACCCCAACTCATTAGTAGTTGGGTATTATCAATGTGACCCGTTTGAAAACTTGGTTTTGTTTGTTTTTACGCCTTTGGGAGCTTAATGACCATATCCCGGATATCCTTGGCATCATTTTTGGCCACGACCTTGACACCCGGGTGTAGGCGTACACCCGGTATTATGTCCATTATTAAGGTATAAATGTTGGTTTCCCGCCGCGGACTTATACTAAGTGGTGTGTCATTTAACCTTAAACCCGATACGACTCGGGCGACTGAACGGTTAACAAACATGTAAATCTTTTACAAGTTTAACTCTGATTAATTATTCCTAAGTTATAAAATGTTTTGTGCCTTGTGCATTTAAAACCAATTTTTCAAATGTTTTCAAAATGAGTCAGTTAAATTGTATTTACCAGTGCAAACTGACGTATTTTCCCCAAAAAGATTAAGTGCAGGTGCTATACGCAATAGGCTGGTTTCTCCTTAGCATCATAGAGTCTCGCAAGCTTTGGGATGCACATATCTGTTGAACAATTTCCTTCTTTTATTTCCGATCCGCCTGTGGATCTATTTCGACTAGTTGTGATACTTGATATTACACTTAAATGGTTGAAATAAATCTATTTTCATTTGCTTCCGCTGTGCATTATAATTTGTGTTGTTTGACATATAATGATATCAACTACGTCAAGATACTCCCCCACCGGGCCCACCGGTGACACGTGGAAGTTAGGGGTGTGACATAAGTTTTCAAACTCTCGTCAAAGTTTGGGTCTAAATAATGTGAACACGTGCAAACTGGAAGGGTGAATGCCTGTACCCTGAGTTTTCTGTCTAAGGCTAGAGTGTTTGTACAAATCTGAATTATTGGACCAGACACTCTTACCTGGGAACTCTTGGGGTGAGTGTTCACTTATAGGCGAGCATGTATTCGCGATACATTATAGTAACCCATATACTTTGATTAGGCACCGCGTGTCGTTTGTTTGTTCGAGGTAACGAACGAATGATTGCCTTCCTTGTGTTTTGTCGATGTTTCCAATACCTCTTTTGTATTTTCCAATTATCAACCTCACTCGTTTCTCATGTTTCCTTGTTAGACAATGCCTCCTCGACGCGATGCTCAGACCGATGCTCGAACTTATACTGCTGAGGAAGTCGCAGCCCTTGTCTCTCAGCAAATGGCTGTTGTGCTTCCAGGCATTGTGACCCAAATTCACGAACTATACAACAACAACAATAATAACAACAATAATGCACCGTGTAATTTCAAGAATTTCAATTCTGCGAAGCCGCTTAAGTTTTCTGGGTCGCAAGGAGCAAGCGCGCTCCTACAGTGGTTTGAGAGTATCGGGAGCACATTCAGACATGTGCAGTGTCCGAATGCGCGCAAAGTTGAGTTTGCATCTAGTGTGTTCGAGAAGCGAGCTCTTACATGGTGGAATGGAGTGATGCGTGATAGGGGTGCCGAAGTGGCACTAGCACAAACTTGGGAAGAGCTCCGAGCTCTCATGATGAGAGAGTTTTGTCCCCGTCACGAGATTCGAGCTTTGGAACGGGAATTCGATGATTTGAAACGTGTCGGGGGAGAACACCGTGCTTATACGGATCGATTTGAGGAGCTCAGTTTGTTGTGTCCCACGATGGTTACCCCGTTGGATAAAGCAATTGAGAGGTATATCGATGGTTTACCGGATTCCATGCAAGACATTATGACCGGTGTTAATCTTACTACCCTTCGTCAAGTAATCGAGTTGTCTGCTACCCTGATGGAGCCTCAAGTTAGGAAAGGTAAACTCACCCGCAATGGTGATAAAAAGAAGTTAACTGATTCTGATAAGGAAAAGGGTAAGGGTAAGAAGCAGGGTGAGTCTTCGAAAAAGTCAAGGAAGCGCAAGGCTTCCCAAAACTTTGTTGTCACCAATCAAACTGCTCAGAACCCACCAATTCAACCTCCTGCAAAGAAAGCATATGTTGGTACCATACCTCACTGCACTAGATGCAACGGTCACCATGTTGCTCAACAGGCCTGTAAACAGTGTACTACGTGTGGTAGACTTGGGCATTTGACCAACATCTGTCGCTTTGGTCAAAATCAGGCCGCTCAGGTTCCGGCACAAGCTCAAGGGAATGCTGCGAGATTCCCACCCGGTTCATGTTTTAATTGTGGAGAAATGGGTCATTTCCGCAACAACTGCCCGAGATTGGTAAACGCGAATACGAATGCGAATGTCAATCCGAATGGTAACGCTATAGCAAATGTGAATCCCGCTCGTGGACGAGCATTCCATTTGAATGCAAATGAGGCGAGGGCGGACAACGAAGTTGTTAACGGTACGTTCCTTGTTAACAATCAACTTGCGTCTGTTCTTTTTGATTCTAGTGCCGATAGGAGTTTTGTTTCGTTATCCTTTGAGCCTTTACTTGCGATACCTAGAACTAAACTGAGGAAGCCCTTATCTGTCGAAGTTGCTACTGGTAAACCACTCGTACTCGATTTTGTTCTTCATGGTTGTCAATTGAACCTCGATGACCATCTTTTCCCTATCGACCTCGTACCAATGCAACTTAGGAGTTTCGACATTATTGTGGGGATGGATTGGTTAACCAAACATCATGCCGAGGTTGTTTGTTTCAACAAGTTTGTTCGTATTCCTCTTTCCTCTGGTGATGTTCTTGAGGTTCGTGGCGAGAAACCATCTATTGGTTTGAAACTCATGTCATGTATGAAAGCCCAAAGCTATTTACGAAAAGGATATGCTGCTTTCCTGGCACATGTTACCGAGGAGAAAAGCAAGAACAAGAGTATTCAGGATATTCCGATTGTTCGGGATTATCCAGAGGTGTTTCCTGATGAACTGCCTGGTTTGCCTCCAGTTCGTCAAGTCGAGTTTCATATTGATCTTATACCCAATGCTAACCCGATTGCAAAAGCACCTTATCATCTTGCACCTTCTGAGATGCAAGAGTTATCGAAATAGTAAGAGTTATCTGATAAAGGATTCATCCGACCGAGTTATTCACCTTGGGGAGCTCCTGTCCTCTTTGTGAGAAAGAAAGATGGATCTTTTCGAATGTGTATCGATTATCGTGAGCTTAATAAGCTTACCATCAAGAATCGATATCCCCTACCTCGAATCGATGATCTCTTTGATCAGCTACAAGGTGCTACCTGTTTTTCCAAGATTGATCTGTGTTCTGGGTATCATCAGCTTCATGTATTCGAAGAAGATATTCCCCAAACTGCTTTACGCACGAGATATGGACACTATGAGTTTACTGTCATGCCTTTTGGTCTGACGAATGCTCCAGCTATTTTCATGGACTTAATGAATAGGGTTTGTAAACCTTATTTAGACAAGTTCATCATTGTGTTCATCGACGATATTCTTATTTATTCAAAGTCTTGAGCCGACCACGAGCAACACCTTCATTTGACTCTCGAACTCCTAAAGAAGGAACAACTTTTTGCTAAATTCTCCAAGTGTGAATTATGGCTTAAAGAAGTTCAGTTCTTGGGACATATAGTCAACGAGCAGGGTATTCATGTGGATCCTTGCAAAATCGCTGCAATTAAGGATTGGAATACACCTTCGACACCCACAGAAGTTCGTTCTTTTCTCGGACTTGCTGGGTATTATCGTCGTTTTATTGCGATTTTCTCTAAGATTGCGGTTCCACTCACTGCTTTGACTCAGAAGAATAAGCCTTTTGAGTGGGGACCCAAGTAAGAAGAAGCGTTCCAAACGCTGAAACAGAAGCTGTGTAACGCTCCTGTTCTATCTTTACCCGAGGGAAACGATGATTTCGTTGTCTACTGCGATGCGTCCAACTTAGGCCTGGGTTGTGTTCTTATGCAACGAGGTAAAGTTATAGCATATGCATCTAGACAATTGAAAGTTTACGAGAAGAACTACACGACTCATGATCTTGAGTTAGGCGCTGTAGTCTTTGCTCTCAAAATCTGGAGACACTATCTTTATGGCACGAAGTGTGTAGTTTTCACAGACCACAAAAGTCTCTAGCATATTCTTAATTAGAAGGAGTTGAACATGAGGCAATGATGTTGGGTCGAACTCTTGAGTGACTACGATTGCGAGATTCGCTACCATCCTGGTAAAGCGAACGTCGTAGCCGATGCGCTAAGTCGAAAAGAGCGAGTTAAGCTTCATTCAGTTCAAACTCTATCTGATCTTCAAACTTGTATTCTTCAAGCTCAGCAATTTTGTGTTTCACAAAATTTGATAAGTGAGGAATTGCCACGTCAGGTTGAGCTTAAACTTGAAGCGAAAGACGATGGTCTACTCTATTTCAAGGATCGTTTGTGGGTTCCGAAACAGGAGGATCTTCGCACTTTAGCGATGGACGAATCTCATAAGTCTCGATATTCCATCCATCCTGGTGCTGATAAAATGTACAAGGATCTTCGTACTAAGTTTTGGTGGCCTGGTATGAAGAAAGATGTTGCCTTGTACGTATCGAAATGCCTAACTTGTCTCAAAGTCAAGGCTGAACATCAACGACCTTCTGGTTTGCTTGTACAACCAGAGATACCGGTCTGGAAGTGGGAGAACATTGCTATGGATCTCATCACTAAATTACCGCGTACATCTAAAGGTCACGATGCTATTTGGGTTGTCATCGATCGATTAACGAAGTCAGCTCATTTTATTGCAATTCGCGAGGATCTATCTGCTGATAAACTTGCAAAGATTTATGTTGATGAGATTGTATCACGACATGGTGTTCCTTTGGATATCATTTCCGATCGTGATGCTCGATTTTCATCTCATTTTTGGAGAACCATGCAATCTGCTATGGGAACCCAACTAAAGCTAAGCACTGCTTATCATCCCCAAACAGATGGACAATCTGAGAGGACGATTCAAACTTTGGAGGATATGCTTAGAGCATGCGTGATAGACTTTGGTGGTAATTGGGATTCTCATCTGCCAATGATCGAGTTCTCTTACAACAATATTTATCATGCTAGCATCAATATGGCACCATTCGAAGCTCTTTACGGTCGAAAATGTCGTTCACCTGTCTGTTGGAATGAGGTCGGTGAGGCTTAGCTTACTGGACCTGAACTCGTTCTGGAAACAACAGACAAAATCAAGAAAGTTCGCGATAATCTTGGGACAGCTAGAAGTCGTCAAAAGAGTTATGCGGATTTCAAGTCGAAGACCATGTCCTACTCAAGATGTCACCTTGGAAGGGAATGGAGAGATTTGGAAGGAAAGGAAAAGTTGCACCACGATATGTTGGACCATTTAAGATTGTTGAAAGAGTTGGAAAGGTTGCCTATCGACTAGAGCTACCTCCAGAGCTTGGAAATATCCATCCGACTTTTCACGTGTCCAATTTGTGAAAGTGTTTAGCTAACGCTGATCTTCACATTCCTCTCGACGAGATTCAAATCGATGAAACGATGCACTTTGTCGAGAAACCTACGGAGATAGTGGACCGTACATTCAAACAGTTGAAGAACAAACGAATTAAATTAGTCAAAGTTCGTTGGGAGTCCAAACGTGGCCCAGAGTTTACTTGGGAACGTGAGGACCAAATGAAGGAGAAATATCCGCAATTGTTCTCACAAGTTTCCTCTAGTTAAAATTTCGGTACGAAATTTCCTAAAGTAGGGGAGACTGTGACAACTGTGCTCTTCAATCGATGAAAAATGTAAAACAATGTTAATTATCAATAATACAATGTGTTTTGGTGTTATTACATGTGTTTTATGTGTTTGGTGATTTTACAATTCGATCTGATTCGATTTCAAGCTTTAAATCGCTTTCTAGAAGGTTATACGCAAACTGGTGCATAAACGCAATCAGTTAAATGTGAAAAACACTACGGGATAGTGAAATAGGCTTAACATGCCTTAAATAACCTTCACATAACTTAGAAATAAGTTTTGGATGGTTTGGTGTGTCGAAAACAAGGTTGTTCGATCGTAGGGACTATTTGTGTCAAACTGCGAAACTATACCGATTTGTATAGTAACGAATATTACAGAACTTGATCATAAGTTAAACATACCCTAAATATCCTTTACGTAGCTTAGAAATAGGCTTTGAGGGGTTCAGTATGCTAAAATAAACTTATTAGTCATCCAGGGACTAAAAGCGTCAAAAAGTGCACAAGTTTGCATTTTCACGCATATCTTACGTTCTGAATATATCCGGACATCCAAAAATTTATGTAATCATTAAAATATTTTATTTTAGTGATTGGCATGATAAAATTCCATTCGTCGTAATTAACCGAACAACGCGATCGTACGACCAAATGAACCGACATCCAAGATTTTTTGAGCATGTTTTGAGTTCCCAATACTTTAACTTCATTTTAGAGCCTTGAAATGACGTTAACGGGGCTTAAACGTGTCAAAAAATGGGCCGAAATGCAAGTTTCTAAGCTGCAGGGACTAAAACTGACAATCTGCCAAAGATGGTCAGGCGGGGCGCGTAAGACTAAGTAAGATCTTACGCGAGGCACGAGGGCCTGTCAGACAGAAGCATTGAATCTGGTCATTTAGCTCGTTTTTGCTGGTTTTGATCTCTAGTTTTCAATGCTAGGGGCTGGTTTGTGTGTTCTCCAAGTCCCCCAACCTTCCTTGACACTTGTATGGCTTGGATCATGCCCTCCTCTCCAAGGAATGATCCTAACGGTTTGCGAAAAACTATATATAGGCCATCCATTTCACTTGTTCTTTGCTCATTCATTCTTCTCTTCTCTACCATCTGATTTGGAAGGCCCCCTCAAGTGTTAGGAGCTCTCTAATCTGATTGGGAACTTGGTTTTCTTGTAGAAAAGATAGCAAGGACCCATTGTGAGCATTCTTTGATTCTTTTTATTGTTTTCCTAGTTTGAAAGTCAAATATAGTTTGACTTTCAGCTTTGACCACGAGTTGGTCAACGAGAAGTTTGTTTGAACTTCACAACGTGAGCGTAATCATTTTGGTTATAGTCCTTAGTGACCATACCCACTGATTACCACGTTATCTAGGTGTAGTGACGAGTAGTAGTTTCGGTCAAAATGCGTTTTAGCACGCATTTTGCAACGGAACTACTATTAGGTATCAAAACGCTTTGTCTTGATACCAAATCAGTAGGTTAAACATGTTTTGACATGTTTAACTAGTCACTAATAGTTAGTGCTTGTTTAGAGTCGTGAGTCGAGCGGTCTAAACCACCGCTAAGACTTCCGAACTCCACCCGTTTGGTCGATTTTTAGGATCTGACCAAGCATGTTTAGTGACCATAGTTGCATAGGGAATAACCTTCCAAGGTTATACCTTATGGTCACCGAGTTTAAGTAGTTGTATGATTGGTGGTTTATATGCCTTAGGTAAATTACCAAAATGCCCTTTTCATGCATAATTGGATTTTAAGCCTATGTAACCAAAACTTTTGTCACATAACTGATTATGCAACCTATTTAAACATGTATAGGCATATAATACTTGTCATAGGACTAGTTAGACGTCTCGAACGCGTGTTTACGCGCACGACGCGTTAAAGTAGCGTAAGCTACCTTAATGGGTCGCGATGGGTCGAAAGCACTTAGGATAGGTTCCGATTTAGAATGTAGGATTTGTTAAACCATATCACATGAGTTCCTACACTCATATGGTTTACAAGACCTCATTCTTTCTGATCTTCCGATTTAGGTGTCTATTGTTTGACTAGCGATTCGATTACTAGGTGCTGCTTGAGTTTCCTTGGTTTGATTGAGCTTATCAAGTTCTCTAGATTGAGGATACTTTGCACTTCAATGTGAGTACATAGTTCCCCTATTTTATTGTTTTCAATTGTTTTAGGGTGATTCATATGTATAAGACGAATTTCAAGGTTTAAACGATGATTTCAAAAACGATTAGGATGGTTTATACAAAACTAATAACGATTTCAATAAAGTGAACGAAAACTTGTTGGTTGTAGTTACATAACGAATGGCATTCATTAGCTCTGATCAAGCCGACCAGTATTAGGTTATGGTATCATAGGATCTGACAAATCCCATTATCAGACTACACCCATGGTTATGTGTGAGGGTTATGTAGGTAACGACCGAATCTGTGATTATTAACTTAACCTTTGGTGGTTTGTTAATACGAGAAGCGAGGTAGTCGAGTCACGAAGGTTTGAATGTTGTTAACGAGATGACCAAAAGTAGTTTCACTATTAAAACGAATACGATTTTGGGACGAGTTAAACGATTTGAAACGAGATAAACGATTTGAGACAAGTTAAACGAATTAGACGATTGGTTTGGGTAGTGATTAGATAATGGGACGGGTGTAGCATGATAAAAGCATGGTAGATACGCCGCTGGTACATCTTATATATAAGTGCTTCTATCATATTACATTGAGTGTTATTATTTAGTTCACTTGGGAAACGATTTGAAACGATGTCACATAACGAGATTTTTGAAATGATATAAACCATACGAGTTTTATTAACGAGTTTTTACGAGATGTTATACAATTTGGTTTATTAAACAATGTTTTGAGTTAAGAATCATGGCTACGAGATTTTATAAACTATAACCATCTTGATTTGAGTTGGTTAACTATGTTGCAATACACTTCTCAAAACGAGGTTTGTATTTTGACTCTTGTAGTCTAACGAGGTACTGCAACATATAAACAAACCATGAATCCAATACTCACATAAAACCTATGTACTCTCCAGCATTTCTTTGCTGACTTTATTTTTACATATGTTTCAGGTGGTGTTGCTTGATGTTGCATTCTAGGAAGCTCGTGTCACATAGGACCTGGTCAAGGCCTTAGTGACTTAAACACAGTTATAAACAATATGTATTGTTTGTTTTAATTTAAAAAAAATGTACATTACTTAATAATTCAATAAAACGAAACATTTGATTACCATGGTTGTGGAACAATAATTCTGTTGCAACACTCCCCGACGTTTCCGCCACGGTTTGTTGTTTTAACGTGGTCGG